>NC_039358.1:139125353-139210748 GCF_003573695.1 Papaver somniferum
TCTGCACCATTATCTCACATGAGATTATCTTCCGTTACCGAACTAGTATATATCAAGAAAATCTTCAGGATATATATATATATATATATATATATATATATATATATATATATATATATATATATATATATATATATATATATATGTATTAGATACATATAGTGAAACCCTAGGGTTATACTAGTAAACGTCGGTAATGGGTCAGGTATGCAAACGTTCACAGTTATGAACCGGGTTCAAAAACCGTCTAAGCACAGAAGCCTTATAAAAGGCTATGTCAAGGTACACTTTTTTTTAAATTAAAAGGAAGAGTACTGAAAATTTCAACAAAGCATGATTTTCTCAAGAGTTTTTAAGGATCAATTGTGTTTCATTAAGAAAGGAAAGCTATAGTAGAATTCTTCTTAGAAAACATCAACCTAAAGAACCAAATGGAAAAAAATACAACAACCATTCAAGACGAGTTGCATCTTGAATTCTTTGTGCATCCTCATGAGAAGGAAATGAGTATGCACAGTGAGACTGGTCAAGTTGTAGATAAAGTGTGTAACTCATCACCGTTTTCTTTCTCTGAGTTACAAATGGAATTAATTTTAGAAGAATTATTACACGGAGAATAAGGCATACCTGAAAATGCTTTCTTCCTCAATTTTTTGGTTTTCAGCTTAATATTATTTATACTGGTTCTTAAATCTGAAGCATGATTGTTGATGTGTATGTGATCGAGATTCGACACTTTGGACACCGTGTGATCCTTGCCAGCCGGTGATATTCCATCCTTACTTGAGGGATCCTTCTTCCTTTGACATCTTTTTCTCTTCACTGGAGCATCAAACGTCTTATTTTTCCGTATGACATTTTTTCTTCTATGATTATAGAAGGAGTTAGTATCATATGTATAACTAGGGCAGGACTTATCACAGTACTCCTTGGAATTTGAGACTGTGATGTTATTGTCCCAGGGAGGAATAGGCTTGATTACTTCCTTTGACATCCATATGAGAATGTTATGAAGTTTTTCATTCCTTATTCGAAAGCGACATTTCCGTTCAACATGACCCTTGTTTCCACAATAGTAGAAGTTGAAAGAAATGTTTTTAACGGCTCTCATATGCCCTGTCTTCGAAGAATGACAATCTTTGTTTACTGGACCATCAGTTGTGACAGGTGTTTCTTCACATAGAAAGTTGTTCTTAGCACAGGCAAAATTGATCTTCCCAGTGTTTGGAGTGTCTATTCTTTTATAGCCCAGGCCACGTGTATCACGATATTTTTTACATGCTCCTAACATGGAAGATAATTTTGTAGAACTAGTATTGAACCTTTTCAGATTCTCTTCTAGTGATTTTATCTTGCTGACAGTTGTAGATATATCATTCTTCAATTGACATTATTTTGCAAGAAGAAGGCTTTCTCTGTCATTATAGTATTTCTGTTGAGAGTCATACTTTTCCTCAGACTCAGCAAGTTTTTCTTTCAACACACATAAACTCTTCTGAAGTTTTTCACATTCAACAACCTTGGAATGGGCTTTTTTTTCCTTGTCTTTAAGGATTGATTGTAAGAGTTTATAACCACAATCAAATCCTTTAAAGAGTTTCTTTAGTTTCTTGTTTTCACGACATAGAGGAAACAAATATTCTGCAAGATAGGCAGTTGATCCCTTTTTTTCTATGATATCTTCAAAGAGTATGATGTATTGTGAGACTTCTTCATCAATACTTGGTCCCTCTTCTGAGTCACTTTCATCTGAAAGTTCATCCAGTTGATCATCTAGGCGATTTTCCCAGTTGACATAGGTTTCTGACAAAGGGAGAGATATGAGAGAATTCTTGGAAGTCTCAGAACTCTGGACAGTAGGAGGATTCTGATCTGGTTTTGTGAAGTCAGGGATATCACTATTGTCCATAGAGTCAGATCGCTACAAACACATACTTTTGAGGTCTTAAACGTGTTTGTCTGCTCTGATACCAAATGAAAAAGCGGGGGTCTAACAACCACACCCAATATTTCGATTAGCAATCTGTATGGACTAACTAAGATATACTTTCTAGAGAATCAACTAGACAGTCAGACTCAATCTAGAGAAAAGTATATCGAGGAGTTAATATCTTTCTCACTTGATTTGATCTTTACTCAGGCAAATAAGAATTTGCGAGTCTTTATCAAATACAAGGATAATAAACTTGGATGGTACCAAAGACCAATATACAAGGATCAATCAATTTCCAATCAACAACCAAAGAATGGATTTCACATTTGATCGATACAACGCACAACCTGTGATATTTCAATTATATAACAAAATATAACACGGAATAGAAATAACACAGAGACCAGAAGTTTTGTTAACAAGGAAATAACAAATGCAGAAAAACCCCGAGACCTAGTCCAGATTGAACACCACACTGTATTAAGCCTCTACAGACACTAGCCTACTATAAACTAACTTCGGTCTGGAATGTAGTTGAACCCTAATCAATCTCACACTGATTCAATGTACAGTTGCGCTCCTTACGTCTCTGATACCAGCAGGATACTACGCACTTGATTCCCTTAGCTGATCTCACCCACAACCAAGAGTTGCTACGACCCAAAGTCGAAGACTTTAATAAACAAATCTGTATCACACAGAAAAGTCTACGATAATAGATAAATCTGTCTCCCACAGATAAACCTACAAGTTTGTTCCGTATTTTTATAGAAATCAAGGTGAACATGAACCAATTGATAAACCAAACTTATATTCCTGAAGAGCAGCCTAGTATTATCAATCACTTCACAATAATCTAAATCGTATGGTAACGAAACTATATATTGCGGAATCACAAATAATGAGACGAAGATGTTTGTGATTTCTTTTTATCTTGCCCTATCGGAGATAAATCTCAAGTCAATTATTCAATTGAACTCGTACGACAGAAAATGGCAAGATCAGATCACTCAACTACAAGAAAAGTAGTTTCGCATGGCTTCACAATCCCAATGAAGTCTTTAAGTCGTTAACCGACAGGGTCTCGAGAAGAAACCTACGGTTAAAGGAGAATCGACTTTAGCAAAACCAACTAGTATCACACAGGAGGTGTGGGGATTAGTTTTCCAGTTGCTAGACGTCTCCCTTATATAGTTTTCAAATCAGGGTTTGCAATCTAAGTTACTTGGTAACAAAGCATTCAATATTCACTGTTATATGAAAAACCTGACTTATCCAAGCTAATATCTTTCAACCGTTAGATAGAAACTTAGCTTGTCTCACACACAAATGAAATGTATTCATTTAGGTTTGAGTAATCGTACCTAAATGTATACATTGGGTTGGTTCACAAATAGTTAACCAATGGTTAGCCATATGAGCATTTTCATATTAACCGTATTCATCTTTCTCATAACTAGTTCAAATGACTCATAAGAAATAGTTCAAGAGTTGTTCAATTGCTTAGATCTTTATACATTGACACAATTGAAACAAAATCGGTTTGATTCACTTGAATCAATTCATGAAAAATATAGCCACGGTTTGCAAAGATTGCATTCCTTATTGATTTATTGTTTAAGTTCATGAAATTCCGATTTGAGAAATATAACAAGCTTAGGTACGCGTACGGGTACGTGTAGCATAGATTCCGGACTTGAGTTTGGAAACTCATCTGAAATTTTCGGTTTGAAAACTTCTGTGGGTACGCGTATGGGTACGCATACCTAGGTGACTGGTTTTCAGTTTGCAAACTTCACAAACTACATCAGAAATTTCAGTATGAAAACTTCCGCTAGTACGCGTACGGGTACGCGTACCTAACCTGTCTCCTTCACCAATACCGCATGCACACATATGCAAGCACTTGGTTTCCGACACATTGATTTATACAATAATGTGCGAACACACTATATATGCTTATATCTATAGTTTGTTACGTAATCTCAACTCCACATTTCAATCATTGAAACATTCTTCTATAATGTTATAATAGTCTTTAGACAAAAAGAATCGACTATCGTCATCAAAGCTATTTTCAAGATTGAAACGTCATCATGACTTTCGTCACTGGTAAAGATGAAAATGGTTAAAGCAAAAGTTTACCAACACATATTTTGAGAAAAAGATAGGCGAGTAAACTCGTCTCGAAATAGCAAATGTGTATGTATGAAAACTATCATACTTATACGAATTTTGTCTCAAGAGTAGGATATAGAGTAGATAGACTTTTGAATGACAGATGAGTTCAAGTCTCCGCATACCTTTTGGTCGGATGAAGTTCCACTGGTTCCTTAAGTAGTTCTTCGTCTTCGTAAGATAATTGCCATGGAGTCTGGAGCTCAACTATACCTAACTATCCTAGACCGAGACTTAGTCATAAGTAAACTAGAAATCAAGACATATAGTTTTGATCACTAATATTGACAAACATGCTTGAGATAGCAACGCATGCGAGTTCGGCCGAGCAATGCTCTAACAAAAACTATTCACAAGGCCTGACTTTTGTATTGGTATGACTTTTATTAGTGAAACCGATCTTAAGTAATCACCTGAGATGGTATGATCGATTTGTTGTAATTGGTATGAGAAACTCTAGACATTGGGGAACTGATCCTAGTAAGAGATGCAACCGATCACTAAAGGGGAATCGATCCTTGTAAGAGGTGCAACAAGTTTTTAGTTATTGGGAACCGATCCTATGAACATGTGCAACACGTTTTTAGTTATTGGGAACCGATCCTATGAACATGTGCACCAAATACAAGTTAGATACCGTATATATGTGGAACTGATCCTAGTACCTAGTCAACCAATTTTTGGTAACTAGCGTGACTAATTCTAGTACCCACATGGAGGTAGAACCGAAACTTGTTTTGGTAGATCCGTGAAACCCATGTTTAGTGATTTGATAGGATAATCAATCACATAGTTCTTGGAAGTCAGATGAACCAATTATAAACTCGTTTGGAAATGTGGAAAATCGGTTCCAAGATGGTAAATATGAAAAAGGATTTACCAAGTAAAGATGTCGACATACTTCGAACATGTGCAGTAACGCTTATCTTTTATTGTTCAAAGATATTCCTTAATACCTAAAGGAAAATCTCGGATCGAAATAAATTGAGAATCTTTTAATTAAGGTTTTTAGTTTTGTATGCTTTTAATTTCCAGCAATTAAAATGCATATATTTAGAAAATAAAAATTAGTAATGTGCATTTACTAGTTGGAGATTTTCTAATAAGATTTCGGTCAATATTTGGACAAAGCATTTCCAGGAACTATGGAAACCTAATTTGGAAATATATTGCATATCTTGAGAATATTTTCAGTTCTGGAAATTCCTTGGTGTCCAAACATCCTTGGTCTATAAATATTGAAGTTCGCACTTCAAGCAAACTAATCCTCAGAGCCAGCAAAACTACCTAGTTGTGTTGTTACTGGTGGAGCCGCCTATTCGGAGAGGAAATTAACCTAATTAGGCGAAATCTCTTACGACTGTACGGTTTAAAGACTTCTTTGGGATTGAGAAGATCTATTAGTACCGTTGGTGGGAAACTAGATAATTGCAGTTTATTATTAGTGAAAAAGCGGGGTCTAACAACACCACTCAATATTTCGCTTAGCAATCTGTATGGACTAACTCCGAAATACTTTGCTAGAGAATCAACTAGACGGTCAGACTCAATCTAGATAAAACTATCTCAAGGAGTTAATATCTCTCTATTGATTTGATTTTTACTCAAGCTAAAAACAATAGCGAGTCTTTATCAAATACAAGGAATAACCTGGACGGTACCAAAGACCAATGTCCAAGTTTTAATCAATGAAATCGACAACCACAAGGTCGGATCTCCAATCAATTAACCTTTAACGCACAACCTGTATTATTTCAATTATAAAGATAAACAATATAATGCGGAAAATGAAATAACACAGACACCAGAAAATTTGTTAACGAGGAAACCGCAAATGCATAAAAACCCGGAACCTAGTCCAGATTGAATACACACTGTATTAAGCCGCTACAGACACTAGCCTACTACAAGCTAACTTCGGACTGGACTATAGTTGAACCCCAATCAGTCACCAAACGATTCAAGGTACAGTTTTACTCCTACGCCTCTGATCCCAGCAGGATACTGCGCACTTGATTCCCTTAGCTGATCTCACCCACAACCAAGAGTTGTTGGAACCCAAAATCGCAGACTTGATAATAAACAAATCTGTCTCACACAGAAAAGTCTATCAAAGGATAAATCTGTCTCCCACATAAAAACCCTAGGTTTTGTTCCGTCTTAAGATATAAAATCAAGGTGCACAGGAACCAATTGATAATCCGGTCTTATATTCCCGAAGAACAGCCTAGATTAATCAATCACCTCTCAACAATCCTTCTTGACTACACAAGCGGTTTGTCGAGGAATCACAAACAGTGAGACGAAGATGTTTGTGACTTCTTTACTTGCCTATCAGAGAACTCTCATGATCTCAAACCAATCAATAGATTGTACTCGTACGATAGAAGATGCAAGATCAGATCACACAACTACGATAAAAGTAGTATCGGTCTGGCTTCACAATCCTAATGAAGTCTTTAAGTCGTTAACCTGGTTTTAGAGAAGAAAAACAAAGGTTAAAGGAGAATCGACTCTAGCGGGCACACTAGTATCACACAGACGTGTGGGGATTAGTTTTGCACAATGCTAGATGTCTCCTTTATATAGCCTTTCCAATCAGGGTTTTGCCTTAGTTACAAAGCAATCCATATTCATCGTTAGATGAAAACCTGATTTAGATTCAAGCTAATATTTTTCAACCGTTAGTTCGAAAACTTAGCTTGTCGCACACACTTGGGTAGGCATTTACTGGGTTTGTGAAAACCGTGCCCAAACGTGTACGGGTATGTTGGTTCAACATAGTAACCTAAAAGGTTAACTATATGAGCATTTCATATTAAACTAGTTCTTCTTCACCATAACTAGTTCAATTGACTCAAATTAACTAGTTACAGAGTTGTTCAATTGCTATGAGATCTTATGTAACTACACTAGACACAATTGAAACAAAGATGATTCGATTCGATGAATCGGCTCATGAACTTTATAGCCACGGTTTGCATAAAGCATTCCTTTAGTAATTTAAGTTTCATGTTCAGAGCACATATTTAGATCATAACCACTTAAGCTCACAAACAAGTTCGCGGACTTAAGGCAACTAGCAGAGTTTTCCAAACTCAGCAGAAAATCTCGGCAAAGAGACTTCCGCCAGTTCGCGGACTAAACACACAAAAGAGTTTTTGGAAAATCCCAGCAGAGATTCTCGGCAAGAGAACTTCCGTCATTTCGCGGACTGAGTTCGCGGAATGGGTTCGCGGACTTGGCAAAGCCAATTCCTCCGATTTCTCTCAATCAACAAAGTTCGAAAACTTCGGATTAAGGAATACATGGTTATGTAATCTAAACTCTCATTCCAATCATTGAGACATTCTCAGAGGACGTTATATAGCCGTTATTCACAGACCGTTTCACGTCAGAGCAATTCTCAAAGTAATTGAAACTTTTCATGACTTTCGTCACTAGGTGAAGATAAACTTGATCAAAGCGAAACGCTTTACCAACACAGGATTTTGAGAAAAAGATAAGTAGTGAATACTCAGCTCGAAATGTCAAATGTGTATGATCCAGTCTATATAGCATACGACTTTTTGTCTCATAAGAAGTAGGAGATAGAATAGATAGACTTTTGAGTGATAGATAAGTTCAAGTCTCCACATACCTTTTTGTTGATGAAGTTCCACGGTTCCTTAAGTAGATCTTCGTCGTTCTATGATGAATCACCATGAAGTCTTTGAGCTCAACTACACTTTTATATCCTAGTCCGAGACTTAGCTATAATAGACTAGAAATCAAGACTCATAGTTTTGATCACTAACATTGACAACACATGCTTGATATAGAAACGCATGCGAGGTCGACCGAGCTATGATCTAACAATCTTCCCCTTTGTCAATTTTAGTGACAAAACTATTAATACATATGTAATACAAAAAAGATAAACTTTAGTGGCTCCTATTCCATAGTCTAATCTTCAACGTTCCTTGAAATCTTCTTCCTTCCAAGTACTCCAATGATTCCAAAGGTTGTAAGTTTAGCACCACCGTTGTTGAAGATCCGTAGCTATAACAATGAGAGAAATCGAGATTCTCGATCATTATTATACAGTGTCATAGTATCATTATGTAACATCAAAGTCCAATTGCATCACGACTTTAACAACAATACTATGGTGATATGTATCACTCCCCCTTAGTCAATACTCCATCTCGATCATGGAAACCACTCCCCCTTACACAATGATATGAAAACCATATGTATTTGTAGTGTGAACTACATTATTTCTCCCCCTTTTTGTCAATAAAATTGGCAAAGGTAAAAGAACGGGATCATAATGAAATTTCCACAAGACACATTTCATATACTAAAAGAAAAAATACATACAACTTAATTTAGATGCAATCATAAAGCCGAAGCTAAATGCATTCATCAAGGAGTTTTAAGATACAAGATAACCCCTATAAAATTCCACAGACGCACACTCCGTAAGATATTACCATTAAGCACAAGTTCAAAATAACTCTCCCCCATTTGATGTCATTCCCGAAAGAACAACAAGAGCGACCTTAATTTCGAAAGAAAAGAAGGATTTTGAAGCACTAAAGAGATACTAAAAATACAATAACGGCAATCCTACAGAAACTGAACTGGAAAGTACCTACTGGAGTTTCAGACTCAATTTCCCAAAAGATAAGGATAAGCATAGGGGCAAGAGTCTTTTAATGAACAAAAACAACACCAATAGATTGCCGCAAGTGTTGAAACGTTGCAGTGTCTAAGGGTTTGGTGAGAATATCAGCCAATTGTTGTTCGGAAGGCACAAACTCCATACTGATTATACCATTTTCATAAAGATCACGAATAAAATGTTACCTTATGTCAATGTGCTTTGTTCTTGAGTGCTCAACAGGATTCTCAGTAATTCGAATCGCACTGGAGTTATCACAAAAGATCTTCATTATTCCAGTATCAATTCCATAATCAGCAAGCATCTGTTTCATCCATAGGAGTTGAGTACAACATGATCCGGCAGTAATATATTCTGCTTCACATGTGGAAAGGGATTGAGAGTTTTGCTTCTTGCTATGCCACACAACAAGATTGATACCTACATAGTAGAAGCCCCCTGATGTACTTTTTCTGTCTTCTACACATCCTTCCCAATCAGCATCAGAATAAGCAGAAAGGTCAGCATTAGTATCAAAAGTGTACGAGATACCATACCCAACAGTGTGATTTATATATCGTATGATTCTCTTTGCAGCTGCAAGATGAGATTTTTGGATCCGCCTGAAACCTGGCACAACAACCAACACTGAAAGAAATGTCAGGTCTAGTAGATGTAAGATACAAAAGGCTACCTATAATGGATCGATATAATTTTTAATCCACTTTTGCTCCTTTCTCATCCATGTGCAATTTACAGTAGTAGGCATAGGAGTCAACTTAGGAGACGACTTATCCAGACCAAATCTTGACACAAGATTACGTGCGTACTTCTCTTGGGATAAGTAAATACCCTCCTTATGTTGTTGAATCTGTAATCCTAAGAAGAATTTCAATTCACCAACATTGCTCATTTCAAATTCTTTAGCAAGAGAGACTTGGAAATCTTTTGCGAATTTTTCAGAAGTTGATCCATAGATGATATCATCTACATAGATTTGAGCAATGACCACATCTTTCCCACTCCATTTGGTAAACAATGTTTTATCAGCTCCTCCTCTTGAAAAACCTAGTAAGTTTCTCAAAGCAGGCTCTTGGTGCTTGCTTCAATCCATATAACGCCTTTTTGATATTTAACACATGATCTGGGAAATCAGGGTTTTCGAACCCCTTAGGTTGAGCGACATAGACTTCCTCTTTTAAAATTCCATTCAGGAACGCTGATTTTCTGTCCATCTGAAACAACTTAATCTTGAGAAAGCAAGCATGGGCCACTAAAAGTTGAATGGACTCAAGACGTGCCACAGGTGAAAAGGTTTCGTCAAAATCGATTCCTTCAATCTGTGAATATCCTTTAGCCACAAGTCTAGCTTTATTTCTGACAATTGTGCCAAATTCATCAGACTTGTTTTTGAATATCCATTTGGTACCAACAATATTGACATTTGGAGGACAAGGTACACGTTCCTAGACATCTTGTCTTTCAAATTGATTTAACTCTTCATGCATCGCATTTACCCAAAAGGGATCTTTCAGAGCTTCATCAATATTCCTTGGTTCCACCTGCAAAAGATAACAACCAAAATTGCATATATTTTGAAGTTGACCCCTTGTTTTGGCTGTAGAATCCCCTCCCCCAATGATATTGTTGGGGTCATGATTCCTTTGAACCCAAAGATGTCGTGGAGGGACACGTTCTTGTTCATCAGGAATGGCTTGATCAGTGCTCTTCTCCTCGTCACTAGAAATGTCAGGATCAGTAACAGTTGGGATAACTTCAACTGATTCTGGAATTTCTTTGACTTTCTCAATTGTCTCAGTTGGAGGCAACTCAGTAAGAGAACTATCTTGACGAAAATTACTAATGTCATTGATGATAACATTAGCAGATTTCATCATGACTTGTGCTATGAGATTAAAAACTCGAAAACCACGACTATCAGAAGCATAGCCAAAAAAGATACCTTCGTCACTTTTGGTGTCGAATTTCCCTTTCTGTTCTTGATCTTTCAGAATATAGCACTTACTTCCAAACACCCTGAGATAGTGTAGGTTGGGTTTCCTTCCATACCATAACTCATAAGGAGTGTTAAGGGTTTTAGACCGTAAATACACACGGTTGATCAAGTAACGTGTTGTAAAGACATCTTCTCCCCAAAATCTTAAAGGTAAGTTTTTGTTGTGGAGCATTACCCTGGCCATTTCCTGGATGTTCCTATTCTTTCTCTCAGCAACTCCATTAGCTTGAGGAGTAATTGGTGGTGAGTATTATTGAATGATCCCCAGTTCGTCACAGAACTCAAATACATTGGTGTCTTTGAATTCAGTGCCACGGTTGCTTCTAATTTTCTTTAGTTTGCGACCTTGTTCGTTCTGGATCCTTTTAACAATAATCTTGAATTCACTAAGGGTTTCATTCTTATGGGATAGGAATGCAACCCAAGTAAATATGGTGTAATCTCTACCATAACTAAAGCATACTTCTTGCCGGCAACAGTGGGTTATTGAATTGGTCCGAAGAGGTCCATATGAATTAAATCAAGTGGAGCTTTAGTGAGAATATCTCGAGATGATTTGTGGTGAACTTTCGTTTGCTTACCCTTTTGACAGGCACCACATACACCTTCAATCTTTGCATTGATTTTGGGAATGCCTTTAACAAGTTCTTTGTTAATGATCTTAGTTAGAAGGTGATGATTGATGTGACAAAAACGCTCATGCCAAAGATGTGTAGATTCCATCTTAGTCAAATTGCAACGGTTGCTAAACTGAGTATCAAGAAGATAACGGTTGTTTTTACCACGAGTTCCTTGAAAAATCACTTTCCCAGATTTGTCAACTATGTCACATCCATTCGCATTGAAGACAACTCGATGGCCCTTGTCACAAATTTGACTAATATAAAGAAGATTATCAGTCATACCTTTAACGTATACCACATCATGGATTTCTGGAACACCGGGTAGCTTGATCGTTCCCTTTTTGCTAATGTAGCAACAACTTCCATCTCCGAATGTTACATGACCTCCTTCATAGTCAACAGACGAAACAAACCAAGTGAGATCACTTGTCATATGTCGACTGCATCCACTATCAAGAAATCATTGAAAGGGAGATGTGGATCTTAAAGCAAAGGCACCCATACTACTAGTATTTCTCAATTTAGAGTTTCCTGGTAGTGTTGTATGAACTTTTAGAGAATCATACAGTTGTTTAGCTTTCTTATAAAGATTAATTGCAACATTAAGACTCTTTTGAAAGGACATACAAGCTTGATGTATATGATCGGATGGATCACAACATGAGCCTATGCTTTGAAGATTGTCAGACTGGTTCCTTGTCATATCAGTTTTCTCAACATTCTGTCGTTGATTACTATCTGATTTATGACTTTTATTGAAAGAGGAACAACTGAGATTTTTCAACTTCTCAAAGGGAGTATTTCCAGATATCAAATCCTTAAGAATTGCAATTTCTGCAACAATGCCATAGTTGATCCGGATTTTTTCATCCAACCCTTTTGGAAGAACACCAGTTTGTCAGACCTTTTCTTACGGTTGTTTTTTAAACCTGGTGAAGCGTCTATTGAGATTTTATAGTCCATATAGTCAGATCGCTACAAACACAAACTTTTGAGGTCTTTAATGTGTTTGTCTGCTCTGATACCAATTGAAAAGTGGGGGTCTAACAACACCACCCAATATTTCGCTTAGCAATCTCTATGGACTAACTCCGAAATACTTTGCTAGAGAATCAACTAGACAGTCAGACTCAATCTAGATAAAAGTACCTCTAGGATTTAATATCTCTCTCTTGATTTGATTTTTACTCAAACTAAAAACAATAGCGAGTCTTTATCAAATACAAGGAATAACTTGGACGGTACCAAAGACCAATGTCCAAGTGTTAATCAATGAAATCGACAACCACAAGGTCGGATCTCCAATCGATTAACCTTTAACGCACAACATGTATTATTTCAATTATAAATATAAACAATATAATGCGGCAAATGAAATAACACAGACACCAGAAATTTTGTTAACGAGGAAACCGCAAATGCATAAAAACCCCGGGACCTAGTCCAGATTGAATACACACTGTATTAAGCCGCTACAGACACTAGCCTGCTACAAGCTAACATCAGACTGGACTTGAACCCCAATCAGTCTCCCACCGATTCAAGGTACAGTTGTACTCCTACGCCTCTGATCCCAGCAGGATACTGCGCACTTGATTCCCTTAGTTGATTTCACCCACAACCAAGAGTTGCTGCAACCCAAAATCGCAGACTTGATAATAAACAAATCTGTCTCACACAGAAAAGTCTATCAAAGGATAAATCTGTCTCGCACAGAAAAACCCTAGGTTTTGTTCCGTCATAAGATATAAAATCAAGGTGAGTAGGAACCAATTTATAATCCGGTCATATATTCCCGAAGAACAGCCTAGATTAATCAATCGCCTCTCAACAATCCTTCTTGACTACACAAGCAGTTTGTCGAGGAATCACAAACAGTGAGACGAAGATGTTTGTGACTTCTTTATCTTGCCTATCGGAGAACTCTCACGATCTCAAGCCAATCAATAGATTGTATTCGTACGATAGAAGATGCAAGATCAGATCACACAACTACGATAAAAGTAGTGTCGGTCTGGCTTCACAATCCCAATGAATTCTTTAAGTCGTTAACCTGGTTTTGGAGAAGAAAACCAAAGGTTAAAGGAGAATCGACTCTAGCGAGCGCACTAGTATCACACATACGTGTGGGGATTAGTTTTGCACAATGCTAGATGTCACCTTTATATAGCATTTCAAATCAGGGTTTTGCCTTAGTTACAAAGCAATCCATATTCACCGTTAGATGAAAACCTGATTTAGATTCAAGCTAATATTTCTCAACCGTTAGATCGAAAAATTAGCTTGTCACACACACTTGGGTAGACGTTTACTGGGTTTGTGAAAATCGTGCCCAAACGTGTACGTGTATGTTGGTTCAACATAGTAACCCAAAAGGTTAACCATATGAGCATTTCATATTAACCTAGTTATTCTTCATCATAACTAGTTCAATTGACTCAAATGAACTAGTTAGAGTGTTGTTCAATTGTTATGAGCTCTTATGTAACTACACAAGACACAATTGAAACAAAGATGATTCGATTCGATGAATCGGATCATGAACTTTATAGCCACGGTTTGCATAAAGCATTCCTTAGTAATTTAAGTTTCATGTTCAGAGCACATCTTTAGATCATAACCACTTAAGCTCACAAACAAGTTCGCGGACTTAAGGCAACCAACAAAGTTTTCCAAACTCAGCAGAAAATATCGGTAAAGAGACTTCCGCCAGTTCGCGGACTAGGTTCGCGGACTAAACACGAAAACGAGTTTTTGGAAAATCCCAGCAGAGATTCTCGGCAAGAGAACTTCCGTCAGTTCGCGGACTGGGTTCGAGGACTTGGCAAAGCCAATTCCTCCGGTTTCTCTCAATCAACAAAGTTCGCAAAACTTCAGATTAAGGAATACGTGTTTATGTAATCTAAACTCTCATTCGAATCATTGAGACATTCTCAGAGGACGTTATATAGCCGTTATTCACATATCGTTTGACGTCAGAGCAATTCTCAAAGTAATTGAAACTTTTCATGACTTTCGTCACTAGGTGAAGATAAACTTGATCAAAGCGAAACGCTTTACCAACACACGATTTCGAGAAAAAGATAAGTAGTGAATACTCAGCTTGAAATGTCAAATGTGTATGATCCATTCTATATAGCATACGACTTTTTGTCTCATAAGAAGTAGGAGATAGAATAGATAGACTTTTGAGTGATAGATAAGTTCAAGTCTCCACATGCATTTTTGTTGATGAAGTTCCACGGTTCCTTAAGTAGATCTTCGTCGTTCTATGATGAATCACCATGAAGTCTTTGAGCTCAACTACACTTTTCTATCCTAGTCCGAGATTTAGCTATGATATAGTAGAAATCAAGACTCATAGTTTTGATCACTAACATTGACAAACATGCTTGATATAGCAACGCATGCGAGGTCGACCGAGCTATGCTCTAACAATTAGTTTTAGATTGATTTGATTGACTAACAGTTGTTGAAATTTGATTGCACCTAGTTTGTTTATGCTTTAGAATCTTCTCTTCTGATATAAGATTCACTCAAACTAGATCGAAGTTTCGACGGGGATCTTTAGACTGTTGTAGGTCTAAAGACATCTTGTGATAATCCATTGTTAACAGACTCCGTTATGTGTGTGATTGATCACAAGAGATTCAAGTTGATTGTGTGCAGCTGTTTATTGAAGATATAAGAAGATTTGAAGACGAAGAAGATTTCTGATTTGGGTTCATAATCTTTGGTGTGCACAATACTTGTTTCGACTGGAAAAGGATCCAACTATAATCGGTTTATATTTGTGATAGATTCGATTGATTAGTTGAGTAGATCGACATCAATACGTTTCTTTGTGATTAAAAGTATTGATTGCAAAATCTTGACAATTATTTTGGTAGTTGTTATTGGATATATCTAAGGACATGATAAAGGAGTTTATTGGGATAAACGGAAAAGCATTTTGTCAAACTCATATCACTTGATTGAAAATAGTTGTTACCGAACAGATTTGTCGTTCCTTTACTGTTTGGAATACGAACCAAAGGAATTGTTCCAAGTGCGTGACTTACTGCAAGTTGGAGGCGCAGGGATACATACAGAATTAGGTGAACTATAGGTTTAGTTGATTGGTCTCAACTATACGAAGTTGGTTTAAATTTTGTATAGCGGCTTAATCCTGAGAGTATTCAATTCTGAACAAGGTCCCGGGGTTTTTCTGCATTTGCGATTTCCTCGTTAACAAAATCTTGTTGTGTCTTTTACTTTTCTGTTTCCATAATTATAATTGTTTTATTATAATTAGAAGTAAAATACACAAACGTTAATTCCTATTTACTTGATAACAATCCTATTGTGTTTGGTTAAGTCCGAACCTTTTATCAAGTAAACATACTTCGTTGTTGTATTATCTCGATCTTGTATCCATAGTCAATCACGCAAGTTATCTTGTTTTCGTATTGTCTCGATCTCGTATCCATAGACGATCACACGAAGTGTGAACCGATTAGTTGTATTGTCTCGACTTAGTCCATAGACAATCACTTTCGGAGAAAGGAATTATAAGTGGAAAAGTTTTAGATTGAGGTATATTTGGGTACTCTCGTCTTTTCACAACTTGTGTATCAGTATTTGATTGATCAATCAATGTTTCAGAGAGAATGATTTTTTCCGGAATGCCAACTACTGATCTCTTTTTCGCGGAACTAAATCCTTTGTACCAAGTGGTCTTCCACGCTTTAAACGTATCGTGGAATGATTATCATGATGTCCTTCTGGGATACTTACTCTCGCAGAAGTATTTGCAGCAGGTATATGTGATTTTGTTACCTTACCTGTATCAGTAAATGCATCAGGCATTTGGTTTGCAATATTTTGCAAATGTATGATTCTTTGAACCTCAAGTTCACATTGTTTTGTACGAGGATCAAAATGGGCTAGTGATGGTGTATTCCATGAAATTTCACGGCGTTCCTCAAGTTTTGGCTTATCTCCCCCTAACGACGGGAAATTTGATTCGTCAAATTGACAATCAGCAAATCTTGCTTTAAAAACATCTCCTGTTTTAGGTTCTAAATATCAAATGATAGATGGAGAGTGATAGCCAACATTATGTCGAGTCTACGTTGAGGACCCATTTTCGCTCTCTGGGGTGGAGCAATGGGAACATACACAACACAATCAAAAGTTCGAAGATGACATATATTTGGTTGATGCCCATATACGAGTTGTACAGGTGAGTATCTTTGATAGTTGGTTGGTCTTATACGGACCAATGCTGCAGCATATAATATTGCATGACCCCATGCTGAAAATGGCAAGTTAGACCTTAAGATTAATGGTCGGGCAATCAATTGTAAGCGCTTAATAAATGATTCCGCTAAGCCATTTTGAGTGTGCACGTGAGCGATGGAGTGTTCGACATCAATGCCAAGTGACATGCAATAATCATTAAATAATTTAGAGGTGAATTCACCAGCATTATCAAGACGAATAGTTTTAATAGGAAAATCTGGAAACTGAGCTCGTAGCTTAATAATTTGTGCAAGAAGTCTTGCAAATACAACAATACGAGTTGAAAGTACGCAAACATGTGACCATAGTGTTGAAGCATCAATAAGAACCATAAAAGAACGAAATGGTCCACACGAAGGGTGAGTTGGTCCACATATATCACCTTGAATTCGTTGCAGAAAATTAGGTAATTCGATGCCAACTTTCATTAATGATGGCCTAATAATCAATTTCCTTGATAACAAGCGATACATGGACAAACATTAAATGATAAGACTTTTAGTCTATTTAGAGGATGTCCATATGAGTTTTCAATAACTTGACGCATCATAGTTGATCCCGGATGACCCAAACAGTCATGCCAAAGTTTAAAAACACCGGGATCAGAAGTCTTAGGATGACTCACAAGATGTGATTCAATTAGGATAGTGTGATATAATCCAGAAGATAGAGATGGAAGCTTTTCTAGGACTTGTTTCTTACCTGAGACAATGGAAGTAATGCATATATACTCTTTGTTAGCGTCGTTTGTTGTCTCAATATGATACCCATTAAGACGAATGTCTTTAAAACTCAACAAGTTGCGTTTAGATCTTGTTGAAAATAAGGCATCTTGTACATGGATTTTTGTACCATTAGGGAGCATTATCGATGCTTTTCCATGTCCCTCAACAAGATTAGAAGTCCCTGAAATTATAGTAACATTGGATGTAGCTAACGTTAAATGGGAGAAAAGCCTTTTGTTACGAAAAATAGTGTGCGTTGTTGCACTGTCAACAAGACATATATCTTCGTCACTTGTTTTCGGCTTTCCATTAGCAATATCCATATCCCTTTAGAAAAATAAAGACAATAATATAAGTTATGGAGAATAAATACTAAGAAAATAATTTCATTACTAAAGAGAATTCCAATAACTAATACATTAAAATCAACTGCCTAAAAGAAAAACAATCTCTAAAAAAATACAACAAAACATTGTCACTTATTAAAACCAAAATACTACTCAATCTACTAAAAAGAACTGATCATAAAACAAATAAACTCATATATCCTTGAGGAAGGAATCCATGTCTTCAATCTCATTTGCATCATTCTTGAAGTCAGAAATATCAAGATGGGAAATATCCATTGGTATGTCATATTGGGAAAAATTGGTTTCAGCCTTCTTTTCCTTTTGTTTAATAGACGCCTGATAAAGATCAACAAGGTGCCTTGCAGTACGACAAACATTTGCCCAGTGCTCTGGTGAACCACAACGGTGATAGACAGATTCATGGTGCTTTGAATGGCTTTGCGAGCTTTTGTCTTTGTGTTTTGGGAACACATTATTCTTCCCCTTATGATGATCAGAATTATTACCAGCCTTCTTCTTGTTGTTCGGCTTTTTAGGACCCAACCAACGTCTGTGTCCTTTCCCACGACTTTCAGGAGCATTGCCACGACTTTCTGTAGCGTTCATATCTTGAGAAATTGTTGAACCTGCTGGGTGACTTTGATGGTTCTTGAGTAATAACTCATTATTTTGCTCAGCTATTAGAAGGCAAGAGATAAGCTCGGAGTATTTCTTAAACTGCATTTCACAATATTGTTCTTGAAGCAAAATGTTTGAAGCATGAAAGGTGGAGTAAGTCTTCTCCAAAAGATCAGCATCAGTAATTGCTTCTCCGCATAGTTTTAAGCGAGAGACAATCTGAAATAAAGCCGAGTTATATTCACTTACGCTTTTAAAATCTTGTAAGGGGAGGTGCATCCACTCATATCTATCTCTTGGAATGATGACCGTTTTTTTATGGTCAAATCTATCCTTCAGTTATGTCCACAGAGTGTACAGGTCTTTCACCGTAAGATACTGGGACTTCAAAGCTTCGTCTAAGTGATGACGAATAAAAATTAATGCTTTTGAGCGATCTTCTTGGGACTCCTTATTGTCCTTAGTAATAGTCTTATCAAGTGAGCTAGCACCCAGATGTACCTCTGCATCTAGAACCCAAGACAAATAATTCTTGCCGGATATGTCAAGAATTTTGAAGTTCACCTTTGAAAGAGACATGATCTGAATATTAATAAAATAAATGATGATCAGTAATTTATATATATATATATATATATATATATATATATATATATATAAAATTAGTGAACCTAAATATAAAAAATGAAACTCCTAATACAGTATACAGGAGAAAAATAAAGAAATAACTATTGGCTAGATGGCATAGCCAGACATGACCAATAGGAAAAAATAAAGAAATAACTATTGGTTAGACGGCATAGCCAGACATGACCAATAATTAATTAAAGTGCGGTAAGGGAAGATACATAACTTACAGAGAGAACCGGGAAAGGAAAAAAAATTTGTGATAATATAAAAACATTAATTGTAGTATATTATCATGGATACTAGAGTTCCCTTTACAAAGAAAGAAATATATATTTTTGGAAGTTTAACTTCTGAGTCTTGGCTTGGATAGATGTGTAATATAATTATATAACTTGTGAAGTACTTTAACCGAACCAAAACTTATCATCTTCTTTATCTTATCAAAGGAGACAGAGAAAAGATGAGAAAGAATATTTTTCTTTTGTAATTTATGCAAATAAAATGTTATAAAACAGGACAAAAATAACATGAAACTATTAAAAGATTGTACAAGCTATTAGGCCTTTTTGTAAGGGAAAAATAATATAATAATAGTGATCTAATTATGTAATCACTGAATCATAAAGAGATTCATAAAGAGTACATACTACAGAGATTCAAAAAAAAGAGAATCATAAAGAAAAACGGGAGCTGACACCTTCGCACGCCTAGTATATTTTAATGATTAGGCATCCGATGTTAAACAGAGAAGAAAACAAAGAAAAATAAAAATAAAAGAAAACGATTGATAAGACACCCAATATCCATTAACACAGAGTATATGGGTATTAGATTTTTGCGGATTCCAATCGTTTATTACTCTTGATTTTATTGTTTTGTCTATAGAAGAGACAAACCAATAAGGGTACTGAGGTTCATAAAGAAAAAAAAAATAAACTGCTCAAATCGAATGAAGGAAAAAAATAGGTTTAGTAAAATATTTACCTACCAGTTGGTTGAGCAACACGCTAATAACGTAGTGTGACACAAAGAAAGAGACAGAGAAAGTAGAGAGATAAGAAGAATTCTTATTAATGTGTGTAGAAAAGGGAGAATACAACCTCTATTTATATAGGCTAGACACAAAGACATCCGGTAATAAACGGGATTTATCCTAGATATTATTAACATAAATAAACGTTTATAAAAAAAAAACCATACTTGATGTATTTTTCACCCGTTATCTTCTTATCCCGGAACGAAAAACATTCTGCCCCCAAACACTCCTCTTGTACGGGTTTTTTTCACCTCTAAAAAACAAACACATGTTTGGATAACGAGTTCATTTCTGCTAGGGAGAGACAGATAGAGAAAGAGAGAAACAATGGCTTCCTCTTCAATGCCTGCAGCTCTAACCATTCTTCCATCTTCTAACTCCAGCAATTCCTTGAAACCAAAACCATCGAGTTTTTCTCTGCCTACAAATGTTTCAAGATTTTCATCTCTGAAATCTAGGCATACTTCTAGGGTTTTTGCTGCACCAGAGCTTCTTGACACTGCAGAAACCTTGGACAGTCTTACTGAAAGCCTAGATGGAGCCAATTTGGAAGCTCTCCAGGTGGATTTTCTTCTCTATTACAATAATGGGTTTTGCTCGTTTTGATTGGTTGATGTTTGGGTTTTCATTTGTTGTTGTTGGGTGTGTCCTTTAGGCTGCTGGTATTGAAGTTCCTGGTACATCTAAAATTGCTATCGCGGCTGATGTTGATAAGGTAATTAATTAGGGTTTGATTTATCTTCTTGTTTCCTCTAGTGTTTTTACAATGTATCAAGTTGATTTCTTAGTTAGCTTACTAGAGTATCAGTTGGAAAGATTTCCAGAGGAGGAGTTAGGGTTTTGATTTTAGCTGTGAACTGGCGGTCTCCGAGAATTAGCATAAATTATGCTGGCTAAAGAGCTAGCATTTTTGTTGCTATACATTTGATAGAAAAACTGGTTTTATTGAAAAGTTTATTGTGCTAGTGGAAATTACTTGATGGTAGCGACAGGCAATTTAGCTAGGAATACTGTTTTCTCTGGGACTGCATACGGCACAAAAGATGTTGTTAAACTCTTACCTATTTGGGATGTCATAGTGGGTCTAAGTTTCAGACCCTGCAATCAGTGAGTTGAATCAGTGGCTAAGTGAAGTTTTATTGGTCAATCAAGCAAGCCTGTTTACGACTTGTAAGGAGGTAAATACTTTTGATAAATGTCTTACTAATTGGACAGATCAAACGTGGAGTTAAAACAGTTCTGTAGCCTTGAGTATGTAATTTCTTTTTCCTGTTCAATTAGTGAAACTTTATTATTGAATGGTAAAGGTATACAATCCCATTAAAGTAAATTGCTATTGGAGAAGCACCTTCTCAATGGCAATAGGAGTTCTTCTTCTCTTAGAATGAGAAGTTATGATTAACCTGTTACTATCTGTTCTAGAATAACGAAGTAGTATAACTTCCCCTCCAAAAGAGGGGTTGATTATCAAAATTCCGTATATCTTTTTGGCAACCATGTCGAGCTAAAGAATGCAAATGCATATCTTCCCAGGCATAAATTGTATATGTGTATTGCATTTTTATTGTCAGTATGTATAGGAGATATCTTGATACTAATGAGTGGGACGTTAATTCTTTTTTCAGATGGCACCGAAACAGAGGATTAGAATTAAACTTAGGTCCTACTGGGTTCCCCTAATAGAGGATTCATGCAAGCAGATCATGGATGCAGCAAGAACATCGAATGCAAAGACCATGGGGCCTGTACCTCTACCCACCAAGAAGAGAATCTTCTGCGTTCTCAAGTCTCCTCACGTTCACAAAGATGCAAGATTCCATTTCGAGATCAGGACTCACCAACGGCTCATCGATATACTTTACCCAACTGCACAAACAATAGACTCGTTGATGTCACTTGACCTTCCTGCTGGAGTTGATGTTGAGGTCAAACTGTAATCAGAAACTGCTGCTACTTAGGTGAGAAACATGATCACAGGGGTTTTCATTTTTGTTTGAAAATTACATGTTCCCTGCTCTGCTTGTTGTCCATTTTTTTTGTAAATGTATCATTTCTGTTGTACTAAGCCAATAGCATATGGTAAAAAGTTTCTCCTCTCGGATTTTTGTGTTGCATACCTATGCAATATGAGTTTCTCAGAAGCTCTACAATCACGTCTGATGGTTTTGAAGATCCACTTGGAATCTCATTATTAACGTGGAAACGGTAATCCAATAAGATTATTCAAGTTCAGAAGCTAACCCCTCTAAACTTTGTGTAAAAGAAACCAAGGCTTCGATTTAAGTTTTGGTCCTTCTCGCCAAATTGGTGAAACCTCGTACGACTGAAGGAAACTCCCAACAGAAAGACTGGGAATCTAGAAACCTAATGAACCCATATATTTGCAAGAGGACGATTTGTCTTTGTGACATCAAAGTAGTAGTGGTTCGTCTATAATTCCCTTTTTTTGCCTCAATCTTAACTACATATTCTCCAAACTGATGTATGCACTTTGGTCGTTTGCCTTCTTTTTTCTCTTCTTTTTCCTTTTGAAGTAGATTTTTGTTGTGTGCATGCATCTCTATCTCTGAACAAAGGTTAACTTTCTTCTCACTATCACTCACTCATTTAAGCAAGACCCACTAACAATCACCAAGATTCTCTATCAATTCCAGTCTCCGTTTCTTTCCGGAACTCATTTTTCGTCATGACAAACGTCACAAATCAAACAAGACTCAAGAAAGCTAAACATCGAGTCCATTTGGTCAAACAATCGTATATTCAAATAAAAATACAGACCGTTCGATGCCTTCGTTTACGGTATCATGAGGAAATTTCTTTGAGAGAGGGCCCCGGTGGTGGGACATGTAGCATTCATCTCTTCCGCTCTGCAGTCTGCACTACTAAACAATGAACATGGTCTATAAAGCTGGGAGTCTTGTAAGTATGTGACAATAAATTTCTTCATCACTACACATAAACTGTTTGACGACTGGGTTGTTCATAATTCCATTTTCATTCAACAAAATTAGTTTCACCTAAAAATTTAATCTTTATTTCCTTCAATTTATGACGGATTTTTCTAGTTTTTTTATTACAGTAGTTTTTTTTTTTTTTTGTAGGAATTACCAATAGGTACTATTATGGTAGTCTTAGTTAGTAGCATGTCCACCCACTAAAGCCCAGTAATCAGAGGTCCATAATAAAAAGAAAAAGAGAAAATTGGACCAAAAATTTTATTCCCTGGTCCGTTACACGTGCGGGATATCATAATCCACTTTTAAAAATACCCAAACTACCCATTCCCTGATAATACATATATGTTTCTTAAAAAAAATCACCATTTTTTACAGATCCGAGTTCCGCTCTCCTCCTCTCTTTCTTCATCTTCTCAAATTTTGCTCCTGCTTTTGAATTACGAGGTAGAGTTTTTATGAAGATCTCTTTGAAGATTTACAGGTATGTTATGTAATATCTCTTTCTGCTGTTGTTGTTTTTTTTTTCAACTGAATCTGTGAAGATCAGATCGTTTTGATTACGTTTTCACCTTCTTCTTTGGTTTTTGTTTGTTTTTTGCATTTATTTTTGTTTTGGTTTGATTTTTATGAATCTTGATCGTAATTATTTAATTTTTGGCTAGATTATGATGTTTTTAACATATTTGAACTTTCGATTTGATTATCTTGTTGTTTTCGCTTCTTCATTTTATCAAAATCGTGCTTGTTTGTTGTTTCAGGGGTATTATCCAACAGTACATATGTTGAATACTGATACAAATTGCTTTTGATTCTGTTTTGTTCTTAGTTTTATCACTTGTTGTTGTTTGATTCATAAGTACATATCTTCGATACTGAAATAAGACTCTCTCGATTTATGGTCTTCTTAAATGTCTCTCGCTTCTACAAAATCAGATGAAAATTTCTTTGTTGCAATGTTTATATTAGTGTTTTCACGATCTAATCGTGGTTGTATTTGATTTCTTCTTTTATCTCCATGTCTAATTTGTTGATTATTTTACTAGATCTAGATGAATAATCAGATTGTTTGTTCATTTCGTTATTAGATCTGATTATACCAGTTCCATTTTTGTTGGTTTTAGATTTATTTCAGTTTGTTGTTGTGTATGAACCAGCAGTACGTATATCCCGTACTGACAGAAACCTAGTCTACTTTTAAGAAGAAGAAGAACAAGATGGTGCATCATTATGATTTACGAGGAGAATATTTGTTTTCTGTTTCCAGGTATGCTTTCTAATCATCTTGTTTGATTATTTTGTTCCGTTTTTCTTCTTTTGATTTGTTTTTTTATTGTATTATGATAATCAAATCGATTTGATTGACGCTTTTATGGTTTTTAGGTTTGTTACAGTTGTTTTTCGTGTATGAATTGACAGTACATATATGGCGTACTGATACAAAACTCTTCTAATTTTGTTTTATTTGAAGTTTTTCCAATTTTTTGGTTCGATCCATGAGTATGTATGTATAATACTGATAGGAAGTGTTATTTGCTGTGTTTTTGCTCTTTTTTTAGTCTTACCCTTCAGTACTTATGTGAAATACTGTAATATGTCTTTCGATTCTCTTATTTTTCATAGATCTGTCACCTGTTGTTGTCATACTGTTGATTTGTAGTTCATGAATCTTCAGTACATATATCGCATACTGATAGGAAGTGCTCCTTGTTATGTTTAAGGAGAAGTGAAGAAGATGCAGGCATACAGTGGAGCTGCAATAATGGGTGCTGCTGTACAACAACCCAATCTTTTTACTAAAGGTTCTTCAACTTTTTTTCCCAAGTTGGGTACTACTACTGCGGATAGATTACCTTCTCAAGTTAGGCAGACCCTGAAATACGTTCAGTAATTGATAGTGAGAAGAATCGTCAGTTTAACAGCTTGGAGCTCATTGCTTCAGAGAATTTTACATCTCGCGCAGTGATGGAAGCTGTGGGTTCTTGTCTCACAAACAAGTATTCAGAAGGGCTTCATGGTAAAAGGTAAAGATGGTGCTTAATGTTGTATTTTTTCCCTGTATTTGTATTGAAATGCATTTGATCATTTCATTCTGCAATGTAGGTACTATGGTGGCAATGAGTACATTGATGAGCTAGAGACACTTTGTCAACAAAGGGCTTTGGCTGCATTTCACTTAGACCCAAAGAAATGGGGAGTTAATGTCCAACCTCTGTCTGGTTCTCCTGCTAACTTTGAAGTTTACACTGCACTTCTCAACCCACATGACCGTATTATGGTAAGTTGAGGCCTCTTTCTCTTTCTCTCCAATTTTTTGAAATCAGTTTTGAACCCCTAAGGGATGTAATCAACTCTCCTTTCAAAATATGGGGTTGTATTAATTTGTTCATGTAACTGGCACAAGGTCTGGATCTTCCTCATGGAAGTCACTTGTCACATGGATTTATGACTCCTAAAAGACGGGTATCTGGGACTTCGATTTATTTTGAATCGATGCCCTACCGTCTTGATGAATCAACAGGTGCTGCTCTGCATTCTTATATTGTGTAATGACTATGTGGTCTATTGTTGTTCATTTATAATTCGTTGATAATTTGCATTCATTACCAAATTCACTTGCAGGCCTTATTGATTATGATATGCTTGAGAAAACTGCCACCCTCTTTCGACCAAAACTCATCATTGTTGGTGTTAGTGCTTATCCTCGTGATTTCGATTATCCTCGAATGAGAAAGGTATACACATATATTTTGATTGTCAACAGTTGTGATTCTTAGTGATCAGAGAATCAGACTAGTTAACCCATTACGCACACCTAATTCCCTTTACTGTTATGTTTCTTGAAGATTGCAGATTCTGTTGGGGCTTTTCTCATGATGGATATGGCTCACATAAGTGGTCTCGTTGTTGCATCTGTACTTTCCGACCCATTTGAATACTGTGATGTTGTAACAACCACCACTCACAAGGTACACCTAGTCTCATTCATGAAGTCTGCAAGAATGCAACTACTGACACCAACACAAGCAGCATTTGTTTTTATTGGTTTAGGTTCAAGGGTCATGTTGTTTACTATGTCTTCTGTTTCAATTTGTAGTCATTACGAGGTCCCAGAGGTGGCATGATTTTCTTCAAGAAAGATCCTGTTCTTTGGGTTGATATGGAATCTGCGATTAACAATGTTGTTTTCCCAGGGTTACAGGTAACTAAAACTGTAGCGGTTATTTGTTATTTATCATTGGTTCAACATTATAACATTTTTTAGGTTTGTTACATTTGTTTTTCGTGTATGAATTGACTGTACATATATGGCGTACTGATACAAAACTCTTCTAATTTTGTTTTATTTGAAGTTTTTCCAATTTTTTTGGTTCGATCCATGAGTATGTATGTATAATACTGATAGGAAGTGCTATTTGCTGTGTTTTTGCTCCTTTTTTAGTCTTACCCTTCAGTACTTATGTGAAATACTGTAATATGTCTTTCGATTCTCTTATTTTTCATAGATCTGTCACATGTTGTTGTCATACTGTTGATTTGTAGTTCATGAATCTTCAGTACATATATCGCATACTGATAGGAAGTGCTCCTTGTTATGTTTGATTCAGTACGTATATGAAATACTGAAATAGATGCTCTTTGTTACGTTTGATTCAGTACTGGAATTGGATATGGAGACGATCTGGAGCTGCAGTTCAGAACTTATTGCAAGAAATGACAGATTTTGAATGATAGGAACAGGAGTTGTTGTTGGTTCAGATTTGCAAGCTTGTGAAATTGGTGGTGGTCTTGATGAAGTTACAAATTGGTTGTGACATGTGTTTGAAAGAAGGTGTGCTGCAAATGGATTTGGAGGAATATAGAAGGTTGGGTTGCTACATTGTATGATCCTACAATGTATGTGATGTAATACGTTTTCTAATTTATTTATCATTGATTCTTACAGATTTGTACTCTACCTGGAAGCAGTGCAGTAAATATGTACTCGAATTTGTAAGCATTCAGATATATAATCGGATTTGTAAGCAGTACGACAGATATGTACTCAGACAGATATGTACTCAAATTTGTAAGCAGTGTAACAAATATGTACTCGAATTTTTAAGCAGTGTACCAGATATGTACTCAAATTTGTAAGCAGTGTAGACACACACGTTTGGTAGTAATGGGTATTATGGACATTTCCATGTTTTAATTAATTTTGGACCTCCGGATAAAAAAATATTCCGGTTGGACCCTACTATAAATAACTATATGGGCCCAGGACCAAACAAAAAATTTTCCTTTTTTTTTTTAATTCCAACTTTCGTTGACGTTAGCCGTTACATCAGGGAAAGAAGTATTCAATGCTATATATAAACTCTCCATTCTCTTCGGATATCAATCTTCAAAGTCCCAATTTTTCTATCACATACTGAAAACCCATTTATCTGATCTGCTCTGCCACAAATACAATGGCAATTTGCTATGAGAATCACAGACCCAAAACATCAACAGATCGTTCTTCTCAAAATGATGGTACGTCTCTATACAAGTGTAGAAAATTCTTAATACCCGATATCTCTGAAATTGCACCATGTTCTTCTTTTAATCAAGATCAATTCAAGAAACCCATTACTCACAAGGATGAAATTTGGTTGAAGATACGTGAAGAAGCTAGACATGATGTCGAAGAAGAACCCATTCTGTCAGAATATTATTTCAGGTCAATTCTATCTCATTGTTCTTTGGAAAGTTCATTAGCTAATCATTTAGCAATGAAACTAACCAACTCAAATCTTCAAACCAACATACTTTGTGAAATCTTCATGGGTATTTTTAATGAAGATCAAGAAATTAGAAAATCAATTAGATTTGATTTAAGTGCTGTTAAAGAAAGAGACCCAGCTTGTATTAGTTATGTTCATTGCATTTTAAACTTCAAAGGGTTCTTGGCAATTCAATCACATAGAATTGCACACAAATTATGGTCGCAAGATAGGAAAACACTAGCTCTTTTGATTCAAAATAGAGTATCTGAAGTATTTGGAGTTGATATTCACCCTGGTGCGGAAATCGGACGTGGGATACTACTCGATCATGCAACCGGTGTTGTTATCGGCGAAACATCGGTGATCGGAAACAATGTGTCGATTCTACATTATGTGACATTGGGTGGAACAGGAAAAGTTTGTGGTGATAGACACCCAAAAATAGGAGATGGTGTTTTAATAGGTGCATGCACATCAATATTAGGCAATGTTAGAATTGGAGAAGGTGCTAAAATTGGTGCAGGATCAGTTGTTTTAAAAGATGTACCTGCAAGAACTACTGCTGTTGGTAATCCTGCTAGACTACTAGGAGGTAAAGAAAATCCAATGAAGTTGGATAAAATTCCTAGCTTAACAATGGATCATACTTCTTTTTTATGTAATTCCCCTGATTATGTAATTTGAATAGAAGTTTAAAAATTAGTTTCAGTAAGTTGGGTTATCCATTAAGGCACTATGAGAGTTAGTGGGGTAATTAAACTTAAGAAAATGTAACGGCAAAGAATCATAAAATAAAGTGAAATCCATTATCTTTTTCTTCCATGGATGTCATTGTCTTAACAAGATTGACCTAAACTAGGAAGAATCTTAGCGTAGGATATACTTATCCATAAGCAATACCTCATTTTGTGGAAAGCTATGTAACCATTTTTGTACACAATCAGGTATAAGTTGTTTTCCTGCTTTTTGTTTTGTGGTTAAAGAGACTTGGTGTGGTTTCCTATTTTTTTTAGTTTTGTTTTTTTTTGTGGTTAGAGACTTGCTAATTAACTTTGTTTAATTCAGGTTCTTAAATTATTGATGCTGCCCCTCTAATGATTTGAGAAAGACCACTATTTTTTCTCGCTCTTTAACTCTTCAAACTTCAAAGAGCTTTTTATATTGCCTCTCTAACTTTCTACAAAAGAATTTATGAATTGCTGTATGTGATGGGTTAATATTTCCATCCTCTGATGCATTCAAGTAAAGGCAGACTAAACTAGATGGAGAACTGTATATGTCTACCAGAATCAACCCAGTTCATTGACGTTCGATCCTTCTATGTTTTTTTTTTTTTTTTTTTTTTTTTTTATAGAAAAATTTAGGCCAAGGAGGACCTAATTCACGTACATAAGGTTAGTAGGACCGCTGTCACAAGTCCTGTCCACATTGTTCTTACAAGAAAGTGTCATATTAAAATTTTCTAGATTCTGTGATTTATGGATGACTTTAAGGCTAATTAAAACAAAATTAACTGTGTTGATTTGGTAGTATTGTCTTCTTCTTCAAAGTTCATAGCTTCATGAAAGTTCATATGAAATCTCCCTTTAACAGCATTATGATAAAGCAACTTGAAAAGGATTAGGATTTACATGGACTCGGCTTGTATTTCCACATCGGTGTGCTGCATTTCTTTTGCCATTTGAGAGCTAGATCTGCACCTCCTGTTGCTCCCCCAATTCCAGAGTTGCCTGGGTGTACTCTTGTTCCAATGGGGTTACCTGCAAAATCTGTAGAAGTTAGAGCAGCATAATAGATTAGAGTGTCAAGATCTTGGAGGGTGCATATTTTTATGATTATGCTAAAGTCTCCATTAGTGTAATGACTAATGATCCAAATTATATGGAGCAATGGTATAATCATAAGATGATTCATGTTCCTCACAGTTTAGAGGGAAAGTATTCATAATGTGGCTTGGGAGCTTATGTATTCTGTTATGATTGCATAAATGCTGCCTAATGCCATTTTATGTTTGTCTGGCATTTGGCTGGATATGTCTGAAAACCAGATCACACCTGGCCTTCCAGATGAACCAACAAACGATAGCATAAAGGCTGCAATTTTTATTGGCATCTCCAGGTATGTACCAGGAGTTCAGCCAATCTATGAAGATTGTTGTGTTATCAAATTGCACATGGGCATGGCCAATAGTTTCATGCCAGACAAAGATGGCAGTAGGGCAATTTAGGAACATATGTGTCATTGTTTCCTCCTCACTTTTGCATATTTGGCAAATAGGATCAATGTAATGCAGAATGCTAGCTGTTTTAGCATTGGTGGGTAGGATTTCATGAGCACATTTCCAAATAAAGATTTTAATCACTGGAGTAATGTCCATGTTCCAGATTGCTCCCAGTTTCTTGTAACAGTATCATTTCTGTAGAGGTTCTCCATCTTGGCCTTGTATAGGGCTTTGACAGAGAATTTTCCCGTGTCATTTAGATTCCACTGAATTTTGTCTTCCTCCCCTGGATGGGTATCCAAAGAAACAATAGCATGAGCAGTATGGTGATTGAAGTAAGTTTGGACCAGGGTGTTATCCCAGTGACCATTTGGTAAAAGGATATTTGAAACTGTCTCAATTAAGTGTGGGCAGTTGGCAGGTTTGATAAGTTTTGCAGAGATAATTGGAATCTAGATATCCTCCCAAATTCTGATCTTCCTCCCATTGCCAATCCTCCAAGTACAATGATGTTGAATGTTGTTGATGCCTTCTAAGATGCATTTCTATATCCAGGAATCTCCATCTTTTGATTTGATGTACATATTAAGAACATTCCTGCCAAAAAGATACTTAGCATCCATTACTTGTTCTAACCTCCAACCAATTTTAGTGATCATAGAGTTGTTGAATAATTCCATATTCATGAATCCTAATCCTCCTAGCTCTTTAGGTTTGCAAACTGCAGTCCAAGCCTTTGGGTAGTAACCTTTTGGATTTTGTAAGCTTTTTCCCCAGAAGAAGTCTCTTTGAAGCTTGTTGAGATCTTGGAAGGTTTTCTTTGGAAGCCTGAATTGGTTCATCTGATAAATGCTAGCAGTAGATGTGATAGCTTTGATGAGAACTTCTCTCCCAACTGGATTTAGTGGTACATTTTTCCAGCTAGAGAGTCTTATCCTTAGCTTGTCAACACCTGGCTTGAAAGAATTTATTTTGCTTCTGTGAGTGAAAAGAGGAGAGCCTAAGTACTTGTCATCCAGTTGAAGCACTTGAACTCCCATAATATTATTGATGTTAGAAATAAGATCAGGGTTGGTGTTTTTACTAAAGAAGACTCCAAATTTGCTGAAGTTGATTAGCTGACCTGATGTTTGCCCAAATATGTTTAAAATGTCCATAATATTTTGGGCTTCAATCTTATTGGCTTTGCAAAAGACCATGCAGTCATCAGCAAAGAGAAGATGGCCGATAGAAGGTGCATTCTTGTAGATTTTCATTCCAGTGATGAGACTCAATTCTTATGCATGAATGAGGGTTCTAAAGAGAGATTCCATGCAGAAGAGAAAGAGATAGAGAGATAATGGATCACCTTGTCTCAGTCCCCTAGAAGGTTTGAAGAAAGAATCAGAAGAGCCATTTATAAGGGCAGCAGAAGTGGTGGTAGAAATGCATTATTGAATTTTATTGCACCATTGATTATTGAACCCAATCTTCTTCATGATGGTATTTAGAAATTCCCAATCCACTCTGTCAAAAGCTTTTTCCATATCTATTTTAATTCCCATACTTCCATTTTCACCCTTTTTTCCTCTCTTAGTTCTCATAGTGTGAATTATCTCATGAGCAATTGCTATATTGTCAGAGATTTTCCTTCCAGGTATGAATGCAGATTGGTAAGGAGATATGATTTTATTTAGGTAAGGTTTCATTCTCTGGGCTATGAGCTTGGAAATGATTTTGTAGGTTGTGTTACAGAGGCTTATGGGCCTAAAGTGGCTTGGAGAGGTTGGGTTATCAACTTTAGGGATGAGGGATATAAAGGTGGAGTTCATCTCTTTGAGCATGTGACCAGAAGTGAAGAAGTTTTGTACCATTTTGACAATGTCATTCCCCAAGATTTCTCAGTTGGCTTGAAAGAAGTTTGGAGGGAAGTCATCAGGACCTGGAGCTTTGTCACTTTCCATGCTGAACAAGATTGCCTTAACTTCATTGTGATCAGGGATACTATTTAGCATGTTTTTGTCAATTGTGGTAATGGTAGTGGGTATAAGGTTGATGATTTCTGGATTTATGTTTGTGGTTTCAGCAATGGTCATTCTAGAAAAATGAGATGTGTAACAATTTTTCACTTCTTGGTAGTTTGTTAACCATTCCCCTACTTTATTTTAGATTGTATAAATCTTGTTTCTCCTGGCTCTACTTTTAGTGGCTCTGTGGAAGTAGTTAGTATTTTGATCTCCCAGTTTAATAACTTGATCTCTACTCTTTGTTTTCCAAAACTTTTCTTCAATGTCTTGCCAATTTTTGGGGATTTGTTTTCCAAAACTTCTATGTGTTCACCGAAAGGTTTTGTGTAATTTTGTATTTTTCTATTGCCCACCATGTATGAGTGCTCTTTTTATCAGTTTCCTTGCTTTTTTTTTTGCGGAGTTTTTTTAATGCAAAGAGGAAATACGTTTGTTTTGTTTTTTCCCTCTTGCCCACCATGTATGAGTGCTCTTTTAATCGGTTTCTTTACCCTCCTTTATTTTCAACGTACTGATTTAAAAGTGCAATGTGGAAGCCAAAGCTGGCAAATTCGTGGTCCTGGGTGTTCATAAGAGATGTATTACGACGTTCATTAATAATTATACTTATGTTTATTTGTTGAGACATAAGAATGAAGCTATTGAAAACTTTAAGATTTTTATTGCTGAAGTTGAAAACCAATTTGGTAGGAAAATTAAGAAATTTCGTAGTGGTCAAGGCATTGAATGTGATTCTGCTCGTTTTACTGAAATTTATCAAACTAATAGCATTATACATGAAAATACTACTCCTTATAATCCTCAAATGAATGGGACAGCCGAAAGAAAGAATCCTACTCTTACTTAATTTACAGTTGCATGCTTGCTTAGTTCTGGTGCTGCTTCTCATTGGTGGGTGAATGTTCGTTAAATGTGTGTCATGTTTTGAATCGCATTCTCAATAATAAAACCACTAGATTTTGTGCCCGTACTACGCACTAGGCGGATCCCAAAATCATCCACCATCATTTTTTCTCTTTATACCATATTCTTGGTTTGGTGTGATATGGCTTAGCCTCGCCCCGTCGTGCACTTTTGATTTGGTGTCGTGGGTTTTCGCCCCGTCCCGCCATGCATTTTTAATTTGGTATATCTCGGCTTCGTCCCGCCCCGTCGCGGTGCATTTTTAATTTGGTGTGGCTCGGCTCCGCCTCTCCCCGTCACTTATCCGATGCATTTTTGATTTACGAAAAGAAAAGGTTAAATTGAATCCATTCTAAACTATCCGTTGGATCTTTTGGGTGTTGTCTTACTAAATATCAATGAAAAACAAATGTATAATATACTGTATCTTTTGGAATGCATCGGGAATCTTTTTTTTAAGTATATTTTTGATTTGGTATGCATTTTTGATTTGGTGTGATGTGGTTCGGCTTCGCCTCCCTCGTCGTTATTGTCAAAGGCGTCCACACATTTCAATCAACTTCGCGGAAAAACCACTCAAATACAACGTTAATTATTTTCTCTGCTAAGTACCTGTTACACGCAATTATTAGTAAATGATTTCACGTGTGTGAAGCAACATGCCTTCAAGGTCCAAAGACCAATCGTGCAAAAGAATTCCATGGAAAACCAAAACCCCTTGCCAGAAAAATCATACTCCTATAATAGCCAAACATGATAATACAAATTCAGTGTCGTATTTCGTAGCAATAAGCAAGTTATTTTCCTTAGGAATGCAGATAAATAAACCTTCGTAATTAAAAAAAAATGGCAGTACTTTCTTTGTCTTCCAATAAATTATATTGGTATGGAAGGATATACGAAAACAAAATTCATGCAAGGATATGGAAGAAAACAACCCCGTCACGGGTCCGATAATGGACATAAGGGTTTTTCCTTTCCTGCACAGTAGGGTAACATGATCCAAATACACCATCATCATTTCTGAACTTCCGGAATGTCAATACAAAAGTATATATAGTCTGGTAGCTTATTTCGATGAAAGGGTGAACTTTCCTGTGGAAAACAATACAGAATTATGTATTAGGCGCCACTATTAATTTCAATCAGAAGAAATTTCATATTGGCTTCGATTTGTTTACGAAATCAATTTGAATGCTAAGAGACGGGGAGTGACAAACACTGAGCAAGACCTGAGAGGTTCGAAAAAAGAAAGAAAATAAATATGGTTGTGTTTAGCCGTTGCTACATTTTCATCACTTGTAACTCTGCAAGACATGGAAGGCTAATCCCAGCACATAATACAATGACACAATATATATCCATATGAATCTTCTACTGTATAGTACACAATGGTTTTATCTTGTGCCTGCAATTTAGTCCAGCGGGATAACAACATACCATCACACAATTGTATCACACCCACACATAAATCCATAACAACATCGTCGCATCAATTAAATTTCCAAATTGACTTTGGAATTGTATGCAATACGTAATGTATTTTATCTTTTCCACCTTCCGCCCCTGTCGACCTTATACAGGATTTATCTCCAAGAAGCAGAACTACCAACCATTCAATCCTACTATGCTTATAGTTTCTATTTACAACAGCAACCCATGTACCCAGTTGTTACCCCGTCACATACATCTTAAACACACATGCACGGGTCTGAGAAATCTGCTGCATAATCTTTTTATTTTTGTTTTTCTCTATGAATAAGAAATGAGATGAATGGCCAAAATGGGTATACTTTTTGCTATACAATACCATCTAAAACCTGAAAGTTTTTCAGTCTAACATAGGCACTTCTTACATAGATAATCAGGTTTTCTAGATTTTGGTAAAGTGGTTACCTGTTGTGTACACCAAAGTCCTCAATCAAGTTTATCATTCAAGCACACAACAACGTAATAAAATAGAATAATCACACAACATTTTCAACTTATCTAGCCTGTTTCATCTCTCTAATATGCTATACACCCAAACCTGATTCGGCACTTAACTTTGTATGATTCTTCAAAATCAAAGTTAAGGAAATCATCAGTAGATTCACCTTAGGTTCAGAAAAATCAAGGCAAACACATTTTAGATTTGATAAACAATAAAAAAAAAGAATTGGAGTAACAATGATATATACCTCAGTAGCTCGAAACTGTAATCTAAAGACAATTTTAGTCTTGTTCTAATCACTTTTCTATCTTGCTGATTCAAACATTTTTGCTTCACTTCTTCAATTCACAAAAACCACAAATCCAATAAATTCTCATTCATTAATAAATTAATCTACAAAATGTGGGTTAACGTGACATAATTTTTGCAAGTTTCAATGTAACTCTTTCGTGCTGACGCAAAAGTAGAATTGTTCTGTGAATCTGTTTTCTTCTGTATAAACCCCAGGGTTTTAAGCAAGTTATCCAACTGTTACATTAACAGTAATAAAATAGAAATCAAACACCCTCGTAGCGCTTGTAAGCAAAGTGGGCAAAGAAAAATAAATCCCTTAATTTCGCTTGAATCCTCCAACAACTATGAAGTGGTACATGTTTCGTGATGTCAATATTTGTGTCATTACGGAAAGCCCTCATAAGAATGGAACTCAATTCTAAAAAAAATTTAGCCAACCTGGTAAATATAAAATAAGCCATCTTCCGAGTATCCAAATAAAAAGTATTCTGTCGCAACACCCACCATAGTTATACATCAGAACCCGTCCAACATCTGTGAATGAAAAACATTTCCCACTTTAAGATACGAAAAGAACAACGTGTTTGAAGATCTAATATATTGTTAAGCTAATGGTTTAGGTGTTACTCACGACTATAAGAAAAAAAAACAGCAGAGAAGACTCAAAGTGTTGGGATAATGGATAAAAATTGAATTAGTATTCTAGGGTTTCTGTTTATATACCTTTTTCTTTTATTCCTCCTCATCACCTTTCTGATTATGCTTTTCTTCCTAAAACCCTGAAACAAAAACTTCACCGAAAACACAAAAGGTAGAACAAAAATTAATTAGGGTTCACAATCTTAAAAACCCATAATGGAAGCTTAATTGAATCAAGAAAAATAAGCATAAAAAATCCTACTACCGCTGGGAATGGGAATAAATGAGCGAGTATAAGCTGAACAGAAAACGGGAGAGCATCCAGTTGCGAATCGATGAACGTTTGAACTTCCAGCAGGGGAACGGGCACGACAAACAGGTGAGCGACGAATTGGTGAACAACCATTTGAATTAGCAGCAAACTGGTGACCGAGTGGTATATCGCCCATGGTGTTGCTCGATGGTCCCTTATCTGTCATAAACTTTACTGTTTTCCGGTCCATTATCCGGACTCGGTCTACTTCGTCGATGCACTGGACTTCTACTTCTAGATCAACTATATTCCCTTCCTCTTCTAAGAATATCATCCTTACCACCTTGCTCGCTCTCATACTGAGGTCACATTCAACAGAGAACCCTGCCAACATCTTACTATAAACCACAAAGGAACAAATCAGTTCAGATGGATTCACAATCTCCATAGAAAGAGAACCAAAAGATTCAAACATTCCAAAAGATTTGTCGGTGGCTCACATGTGTTTTTCGAAGTCTCAAAAGTGGTGTTGGTTGTAGTATTCAAAAATTATGAAACACCATATTTAACAGTGCAGAAAGAAAACAATTGACTTACCAGCTGTTCAAGCATTTGTAATATCACCTTGCAATTGAAAAACACAATCCATTAGAGCCATCGACTGCAAATCAATAGCAACAATAAGAGGGATAATTGAAAAGTAGTTCATAACTGCTAAATAGTTCAATGAAAAATTTATGCTCAAGACCAATTAGACCTCCTGATGAGAAGGAAGTCATGTATGGTATCGACTATTGTCTGATACACTTTTAGGAGGATGTCTGATATAATTGAAGAACCTGGCTCCATTATCAGCTTTAACAGCAGTTTCTAGAAGGACGTAAGCATCTACAGGGAACTGTACTCCATTCACTTCCAGTCATAGGAACATAGTCTTGTCGCCCTTTTCACTTCCAGTCCTTTGATTAATTCGTCAATTCACATATTCTCGAGCAAAGCTTTTCCTTGTAACTGCAGTGAAGTGAATGGAGCTAAAACAGTTATGGAAGACTTAGAAAGGTAGCTGCAGCTAAAACATGATGTTTGTGTGCATTGATTTACAAAAACAAGAAGGTTGTGTAGGTGTTACATCAGACCTTACAGCCAAAATCTTCTATCATTTCGTAGTAATATTGCTAAGCTCCATAAACAAAATTATTTGCTATGGGCTTAGCACAATAATTACTGCTAGTATGCAAAAATTGACACGATCCCACGCCTATTCAACAAAACGATCACAAATATAGTATGGCAACAACATAGTATGACAGCAGCATACCCGGTTGTATAGATTGAGGTGTCCCCTTAGGCAGTTAATCAAAAAGAAATTATTGTAAACACACACAATGAAAAATATACGTTGACGGATTCCACAAAGAAAGAACCAAGGAAACTGATTAATCTAGGAAAAGTCAATATAAATCATGCGATTCTCATAATTGTGGAACAGGTAGAAGGGATGCAAATACCTAGTTGGCAATTTCTATGAAAGGTGCACTGGTGAAGGCCATTGTAGATTCGACTCCAATTGAATTCAACTCATAACAGACTTTATCACCTGGAAGCAAACCTAATATTTAGATTTCAACAACAAAAAGAACAATCATGTAAGAAGATTTGAATTTTTATGTAAAGAATATTGTTTAGATTATAGGTTTAATGGCTTCAAAATCGAAACAAACAGGGTTATGAGGGTTATGAGGGTTATGAGATTAGAGTAGTGTTATCAACTGAATCGGATTCGCCCCCTAAATTAAAAAATCAAGTCGCAGCCAAAACAACACAGAAAGCATAAAATCACTTACAAAACCTAATTTATTAATTTCGGTAACAATCTGTGCGTCCCTATTTTGCCAAACCTAATTTTAGCCCAGCCAAATATATATCCTGTAAATCAAACCTACAAAACCCAAAATTCAAAAGTTAGAGGTAGTCAACACCAAATCAATTGAAGCCCAAAATAACTAATAAAAGAGGAATCTTTCTCCAAATCAGAGATAACCAACACCAATTCAGATAATGATTACAAAATTAAAATCACAGTAAACTAATAATAGAACCATGGAAATTAGAAAAACAAATAATTTTGATTTCGTTTGATTTCGTTTAAGGATCAACATAACCTTGATTTGGGTTTAATCACAGAGGTCTAATGTTTAATCTAGCATTGAGGAGAAACCTTGATGAGGGTTTGAATGTGGATTCAGAAGAGAGAACTTGGAAGATGAGCAGAGCCGGTAGATACCTTGAAGAATGAAACTGAAAAAAGAAAACCCTACACTAAACTAATAACAGAACCATGGAAATTAGAAAAACAAATAATTTTGATTTCGTTTGATTTCGTTTAAGGATCAACAGAACCTTGATTTGGGTTTAATCACAGAGGTCTAATGTTTAATCTAGGGTAGAGGAGCAACCTTGATGAGGGTTTGGATGTGGATTCAGAAGATAGAACTTGGAAGATGAGCGGAGCTGGTAGACACCTTGAAGAATGAAACTCAAAAAAGAAAACCCTACAGAGAAACTTAATAATGGATATGAAGAACAGAGAGAAGAAGAAAACATAATTAGGTCGCAATGTTTTTTTCTTCCCTGTTGTTTTGTTTTTCTTTTTGTTTCGTGAAGACTGTTTTTTAGTTTTCCTTTCTTTTTTTTTTCGTTTTTTCATAAAAACGGGTATTCACTGTTAAATTCACGTAATTTGAGAAAAAGTGGAATATAGCAATTTCAAGGGGCAGTGACGCTCACTCAAGGGTGGGTATTCTCACCATGTGACGCATGGCCTCGCATGCTTAGGGGTTTAAAGGGTTTGATGATATCCCCTTATCAACTTTGGAGAAATTGAAAACTTAATGTCTCTTATTTTAGAGTTTGGGGTTGTTTAGCTTATGTTCGAAAACCTGATCCTAAAAGACATAAGTTAGAGACTAGAGCTTATGAATATGTGTTCTTGTTGGTTATGCTCAAAACAGTAAAGCTTTTAGGTTTTTTGACATTAATAATAAGGGATATTTTGACTTTGGGTCACACAAAAGTGACCAGAGTTGTGTTTGGGTCACGCCAAAATTTTAATTAGAGTTTGGGTAATGAGACCGTCGTTGACCGCGTGACAGTTACAAAAGTCAGTTAAACACGAAAATGACCAAAACAAATTTAGAGTTTGATTTATTTACTAACCAAGCAATCAAACGTTCTGTTAGACAGGTGTACGATTTCTAATAACTCACAGAAATACACAGCTGAGATTAAAAATGTGTGTGGCTAAAAGAAATACACGTCTTTTCTTTTTCACTTAACCTAAATCGTGTTTTAGTTCTAGGGTTTTTCTTCTCTTTCCTAGACTGACCGCAGAGACGATTTTTGCCTGAAATCAGACAATTTGTATCGTGTAATTATAGAAATGGTTGATTTCAGTTAGCTTTAGTTTTCATTATCGCCGATCTACAAGATTTCGTGGTTAAAGTTGGTGTTTCAATTGAGGTAAGTCAAAAACAATCCCTAATTTTTTAAATCTAACTTGGGGGTTTTCGTTTTTGTTGCTTTTAATGGTATGTATGAGTGATATTCTTTGCAGAAAATAGTAATTTAATGGGTCAATTTTGTTTTCTCCTTTGTCTTTTAGGGTTTTGTTTTGTTCCAGAATTTTTTTAGGTTTTCTTTTCGGTTCCTTCTTTACTTTTGTCGAGTGGTATTTTATGTCAAAAATTGGTACATAGTACAATTAATTTAGTGATGGGTGAGAGTTATTGTGGTTCTAGTGATGGCTTATAAAGTAATTAGTTGTATGAACTGTTTAAGAAAGTTGTTTGGGTGGGTAAGGTTCTAATTTTGTTGGTTATGTGTATTTAAATGCAAATACAATGAATGATTTATTTAGATACTATCCCACTAAAGGTGGTTATGTTGTCGGAAAAAGTGCAAGGGCTGAGCATCCTAACATAGAGAAGATGCCTGACTATAGACCTGGAGAAGACTTAGATTTTCTGCCCATTTTGGACCCAAGGAAAACTTCTACAAAGGCAATTCAAGTTGATTAAAGCACATATGAAAGTCAAGCATCTACTATTGTTGACCCTAATGAAGTTATATCACAGCTAGATGATGATGATATATTTGCAAGTATGTACAATGAAAGCAACTCAGTAAATGAGACGGCAAATGTAGATGACATTCCTGATGAACCCTATGAGAATGACGATGAAGAACTTCTTTATGAACATGAGATTGATGATGATGAAGAGATCAACCTCACTTTTCAGATTCAAGCAACACTAGAGCCCACTAAAGAATTCAAGGAATATGTTGTAGAAACTGACAACATAGAGAGATCTCAAATTGTCTGAAGGTCAAGAATTTATGGAGAAACTGTTTGTTGGGAAACAATGCCTGAGTAAAGAACATTGTAGGGACTATTTGAAGGATCTAGCACTTGACCTGAAACATTCCGTTGTTCAAATGAGAAACAAAAAAAAAAAGCAGCAAGAATATAAATGCAAAGATGAGACTTGTCCATGGAGGGTTTACTGCTCTGTACTTTCTGATAAGCAAACATTTGAATGCAAAAAAAGTGAGTAATTGTTTAATGTAAGATGTCCAGTTATATATGTTTAATGTAACTTGTCCAGTTCGGTCTTGGGCATGATATAACTTGTGTATTAACTAAATTTTATGTGTGTTGTTTGAATTTCAGGTCATTTTATCCACACTTGTGAGGCAATTCATGGTCTCAAGCATCCATTGGCCAATGCAAGATGGGTATCCAAGGTGATGCTTGAATCTTTCAAAGCACATCCAAACTACGAGCCTAGGTACTTCATGACTGAGGTAAAGAAGAATCACAAGGTTGATATTTCATATCATACTGCTTGGCATGCTTATCATCTGTTTAATGAGAAAATTTTGGGTAGTTATGAGGAAGGGTATTCATTGCTGCATACATTATGTGACCAACTTCTGAAGGAAATCCCACAAACATTGTTAAATTAGAAACAGACCCTGTGACCAAGAAGTTTAAGTCACTGTGTATAGCATATAGGGTATCATTAGATGTTTTGTGAAGTCTGCAAGACCTACTCTAGGACTATATGGATGCCACTTTTCTGGAAAATATGGTGGTACTTTGTTGGCCATCACATGTCTTGATGGCAACAATGGTATTTTTCTCATTGTTATATACATCTGTGAGTCAGAGTGTAAGGAAGAATGGATACATTTTCTAAGTCTAGTGGTTGAGGAATTGAAGGCACACCCCATGGCTTTGAATTTTATAATTGACAGGCACAAGGGTTTGATTGAAGGTGTTGCTGTAAATTTCAGTGATATAAATCACTATCATAGGTACTGTCGCATGCCCATTTAATTGCCTAAAATTTTCATGGGACATACCGGCAATGATTGTGGTTCAGTGAATCAACTTCACCCACAATCACTCATCCTTGCATACTTGCATCAAAGTACGCATCTGCCTTCACTTATAAGGATTTGCACAATGAAATTTTTTTCTTCTTTCTCTCTAACTATTCATGCCCCCATAAGCATAAGAGGTTCTGCCATGTACTTGAAAAATTCTCACACAAACCAGCAACACAATGAACACAAATAATACTGCAACAAACCCATTTTATTGCACTAAAGGAAGATTACAAAACTCGTCCATCACATGGACCAAAACAGGCCATTCACCCTCTTGGTGAATGCCTAGAACACTCTCTACATTAGTGGTTCTTCTCTCAATTGAATAACACCAAAATTATTGATTCCTAAGCTATTTATACCTGCTAGGATTAAGCCAAAACTCTGTGCAACCGCTTGCACCTGCATGGAACAACCATGTGTCCCATAAGTGGTTTCCATAACCGCCAAATTCAACTGCCACCTTTTGTGTTGTCACGTCAACTGGTGTCACACATGTTCTTGGTGGTTATGAATACTCCACATGGTTATAAACTTCCTTTATGACCGTTCTTCTTTGTCTCGCATCATTGGCATGCTTGTGAAGCTCGTAACCAACTCGTAACCGTCACTTGAGCCATATTGCACAACTGTTGCGCTTTACTGAATTCCGTCTTGCTCCAACGCTCAACCATCTTGGCGCTGCATGCTTATCACTCTAAGATAATGCACATACAATCCTTGTGCTTCAATCATCGAGGCCAAATATTTAAGCTCATTCTGGTTGCTCATGCGCCATATGCTTCACTTAGCCAATTTGCTTGACAATAGTAACGCCACTCTTGCATTACTAGCTTGTTTGCATTGTTCAAGCTTTGGCCAGCCTTGAACTAATGCCATAGACCAACTCTTGGCCTATTCTTCACTCTTGCATCATCCTTGAGTTTGGTCCAACTCAATTACACGGATATGCATCAATGCCAACATCGCATATTGCATTTGTCAACTTTGGCCATGTCTTTCCAATCCCTCAATGAAGCCTCATTGTGTCAGCCAATAAGCTTCATTACTTAGCCAAATATATTTACAGTGTGGTGCCACCTTTGCGCTTCACTGGCCCTGCGGGGTTATGTTATTCTTAGCACTTGACAGTCTACACAGTGTTGCGCCATTCTGGCTGCACACTGACTTGGCCTCCAACTCTGTAACGCGCAATCATTATGCGTCACTTGTCTGACCTGTAACAGGTACCGCTTTAGACATATTTACAAGAACTTTAAGAAGCTTCATCCTGGCAAGAACCTTGAGTTTATGACATGGAGAGCAGCAAGGTCATTTAGTGAGGTAGATCATAAAATTTGGATGGACAGACTCAAAGAGGCAAAGGCATCTGCACCAGAGTGGTTTGTCAGAGAACCATTTGAGACATGGGCAAGAGCTTACTTTGATAGGTCATCAAAGTGTGAGCATGTGACATCGAATTTTTGTGAAGCTTTTGATTCATGGATTGTTGGTTTGAGGAGGTTGCCTGTATGTAAGTTAGTTCAGAAGTTTCATTTGCTTATGATGAGAATCTTTTATGATAGAGAGCAAATGGGTAAGAAAATGCATGATGATGGAGTGGTCCCTAGAGTGACAGAAATTGTTAACAAGCACTTGTATTTTAGCCATGAGTTCACTACACAACCTTCATCTGTGAATATTTGGCAAGTTTTTGACACAAAGAAGGACATATCATGGGTGGTGAACCTGGAACAGCATACCTGCACCTGCAATTCATGGAAAGTATGTGGATTACCATGTGTGCATGCTAACTGTGCAAGTTTACGTGCAAGACCAAAGAGTTATAAGAAGTAAGTTACATTCTTGTTATAATTTTTTGTCATTTCATCTACTTAATTACACTTAGGTATGTATGTTATTGCATTTATGTACATTTTTTTGCAGGTATGTGCACTCTTACATGCAGGTTGACACATACAGAGACTTGTATGCTCCTTCAATCGAACCTCTAAATCCAAGGTAATCTTATTTTTTTTCATTTTTTTGAATCTTACTGTATGATCTGGTACTAACATCTGACTTGTGCAGAATTCAAGGGAGGTAAAGCCTCCTAAATGTGGTAGACCACCAGGTAGACCTAGATGCCTAAGAAGAAGGGACAGGGATGAAGGTGGCAATAGCAGAAAATACATGTGTGGAGATATTATGTGTATGGTCATAACAGGAGCACTTGTAAAGGAGCTTCAACTGAAGATCAACATCAAGGTAAATCTATTGGGCATATTTGTGTATGTTATGCTGTATTGGGCTTAGTTGTTTGGCTTATTTGTTCATGTTATTTATGTTTCATCTCCAGAAACTTACACATGGCCTCATGTGAGGCCTGATCCAGGTACTAGGCCGCCACCACCTTCAACATATGCAGATGAAACTATTGCAGCACCAGCTCCAAGGAACAAACCAATGACTACATGTGGTGGTAGAAAGATGAGAGGTGGAGATACTCAACCAAATGCATCAACTTTAACTAATGCACCATCTTCAACTGTTGCTGCACAATTTTCAACTGCAACTGCTGCATCAGTTCCACCTACATCTGAACCAACAGTACCAACTACTATAGGAAGAGGAAATAGAGGAGGCAGGGATGGACGAGGAACTAGAGGAGGAAGAGGTGGAAGAGGAACTAGAGGAGGCATAGGTGGTGATACTGCACCATTTCACTGACAATTATTACTCCACCAGTCCCACCAATTCAAGTTGCAACATTTACAACAATTGCTTTTGGAAGAGGTGTTGGAAACTCATCCACTAATTCCAGGGGTGGTGCACTGAGAGGAAGAGGAGCAATAGGGAAGACAATGCACAGAATAAATGAGAGAATTGTAGGTATGTGAATACTGCAAGATGAGGGACCAACACTGACTAGAGAACCAACACCAGTGCAGGTATCTGCTTTGACTTTTTGTCCGTCTTGAATTTGCAATTTGTTGTTGGTTATATGAACTTGCAATTTGCGTCTCTTGTGAACTTACAATAAATAACTTGTTGTTCAATGTAGGTAAATCATATATCAGGACTAGATGGATGCTTCTTAAGAAGTAATTATGGTGGCAGAGGAGGTGGGCTAGTGATGAGAGGGGGTGGTGCATTTTCTTGAATATCTGGAAGAGGAAATAGGCCAAGGATGATGGACCGGTTTGGCACCCCAGAGCGGTGGGCCAATGAAGTAACACTTACATGATGTGAATGTGGTTTAATCTCTTCCTTACTGTTTTTTTTTAGTGTTTTTATGGATCTTTTGCACACATCTCTTTCATGTTGTGAACATGTTACTTTCTTTAGAAAACATGGCATGTGTTACTTTAATCTTTTTTTTTATATATATAAAAGTACTTCTTTTATTTACTCTTGGTTTAAGTTCATTACATCATTGCATCACATGATTACATAACTATTACAAGATAATAGTTACACAGATCATATCTAATATTAGGTTTAAGTCCACTGCATCATTGCCTTAGAAGCTACTACTAGTTTGGTCAAATTTCTGATAAACCCATTTGAAAGCATTGTAAACATTGCACTTTAGAAACTTATCACCTAGACTATGTTGTTGTCTTGATGTAAATATAATCATAGTGTTGTTGCAGTGAGGATTGAAGCATTTGGTTGACTTCCATGGGCATTCATATACCAAATGAGTGTCTTTGTGACAATGAAACAATTCCTTACATTTAGTTTATCTTCTAACTCAGCACATAAAACGTTTTCTTGCTTGTTGTTGGTTTTAACTTCAGTCAAATGAGTTTTCTTCAATGTACAACCTCCATTGTAAGCAGTAATAGCATCGACAATCCATTCATAACAAGCACATGATGCACAAGTTAGTATTTTGTTTGCACACTCTTTGCACAATAGGTTATGACAATTTGAGTATCTTTTTGGGCATACCAGGGTTGTATGATCTGCGTCATTGCATATCTGACATACCTACAATCAAATAAGAAACTTAACTTGTGTATGCCTTATGAAAGCAAGTTACAGGTGTGTGTGAAATTGATTATGGATGTAAATTAACTCATCTTCTTGTATGTCTTTTTTCTTCAGTTTTTCCATCTTGAGATCTCTTGATTTCGTCAAAAAAAAAGTGCTTAAAACTATCTGCAGGTGCGAAAATGAGTTGGTGGAGAAATAGATATAAAAATGGAAGGATTTATGGGTAGTTATAGGGGTTTGAACATCAGACCAACGGTCTGATAATGGACAAATAACCCAGACCGTTAGATTCCATCTGTTCTCAACCGTCAGATGTGCTTAAGTGGAATTCTAACTAACACGTGCGAGTCACGTGCTAACGGTAACTAACAGTGTTAAGTAAATAATTTTTTTTTTAAATAAATTATTTCATAACTGTCAAGACGGTCAAAACTCGAATTAAAATTTTGGCGTGCCCCAAACGCAACTCTGGTCACTTTTATGTGACCCAAAGTCAAAATATCCCTAATAATAAAGTTATCATCAAATCTATTGATGTTGATGTCTTTGAAGAGAGATTTTCATTTAAATCTAGAAATAGTGTGGGTAATAGTAGGGGTTTTATACCTAGTTCTTTACTTAGTGTTGATTCTAAATCTAGGATAAAAGAACCTAGAAGTGAAGATTCTAGGTGACTAAGGTTGAACCTAGATGCAGTAACAGAGGTAAGACTGAGAAACAAGATCTTGATTTCTACTTTTATGATCCTTATACTTTACAAGAGGAAGAACCTTATACTTTACAAGAGGAACCTTATACTTTATAAGAGGCGTTTAGTTCTTTATAATCTAGTTTCTTGCAAGAAGTTGTAGATAATGAAATGGATTCTCATATGTTTAATGGAACTTGGCCTATAGTATATTTACCTCCTGGTAGTAAGCCTATAGGTTGTAAATGGGTTTTGAAAAGAAAATTCAAACCTGATGGAACAGTAGATAAGTACAAGGCTAGACTGGTTTCTAAAGGATTTAGGCAACAAGAGAATGCAGACTTCTTTGATACTTATTTTCCTGTCACTAGATTAACTTTTGTATGTGTTTTGATTGATGTTGTTGTTGCTTATAATCTTGTTATTCACCAAATGGATGTTAAAACTGCTTTTTTGAATGGTGAACTAGAAGAGGAAATTTACATGGAACAACCTGAAGGTTTTGTAATTCCTGGACAAGAAAAGAAAGTATGTCGGTTAGAAAATTCTCTTTATGGTCTGAAACAAGCTCCTAAACAATGACATGAGGAATTTGAACTTAATGATTTCAAATAATTTCAGAATAAATGAGGGTGACAAATGCATCAACTATTAATCTGAGAATGAAGTGTGTGTTATTGTTTGACGAGGTAGACCCTATCGAACTTGTTACACCATATTCGAGGAGTATTAATCGAAACTTCCTGAAATCATTAAGACCTATGTGTTATCCACCGACGACGTGGATGCGAATGGGAATTATGGTTATCACGTTGCGTCGGAACAAATAGGCCATATAAGTTTGGCGGACGATGAGAACCTAACCCAATGTCAATATTTTAGAAACATGATGGCCTTGCGCCTACAAGAAGACAAGGAATTTTACATATCGATGATGAAGGAAGGAAAAACAAGAGAAGACAAAGAATTGATTTTTGAAAAAATGGTTGTTAGAGTACAAGGGCCAAAGGGGAATGGACCAATTACCCGAGAGCATTGGATGCAAATGCCTCTATGTGGTCATCTCTTGGAGGAAAGGTGGAGTTGTGTTGTTCATCTATTTGGTAAGGGATCATGTTATACATACGCACCAAAATACACCATTTGGGATGAATCGCTTAAGGATCGGAGAATTGTTTTATTTAACCATAACAACATACATTATATCGGTCTTAGAGTACGTGATGATTGTCCATTACCACCAGTAGATAAGTTAAATGAGGTCATGGAGCTCACCAAGAAGTGGCTAAAAAAATACGATCCCAACATGAGGCGATGGGAGGAATTGATCGAGCCGGATCAATTCAATGGTCTCCATTTGTTGGAATGAGTATTTTCCTTATGTTAAAAACTTGATCTATCAGATGCTTATATTTTGTCGCTTTCTTATATTGTATTTTGCAAACTTGAACCAAGCTTAATGAATGAAAGTGGTTTTCTTTTTTTGGGTAACTTGGGCTCATTTATAGAAATTTGTAACAAAATCGGACTTCTTATTCATTTATAGAGTCCGATTCTGGAGTTAGTTTGTTGCAGCTTTTTCATAATCGGTTTATATGGAGGATAATGTAATCCGATTATTGGAAGAAATGGGTACAAAGATTTTTAATTAAACAATCGGATTACATATGGTCCAAAATGATCCGATTGTAGGCTTAATCAGTTTATATGTGTATTAATGTAATCCGATTATAGTTGATGTTCATCACATCAACCCAGAATCGGTTTATGTAGGTTCACATTAAAATCCGATTAAGATTACAATCGGATTAATGTACTGAACATATAAACCGATTCTGGGTGGAGTTTCAGAAAACTTGATGAGTGAATTTTTAAGATTTAGAGGTAAATCGTTGTAGAGTATCTCTTAGAAGGAATGATTTAAAGGGATTTAACTCAATCACTTGAATCGTCTGTTTTTGGGTTTTCTTTTTACAAACAACAAAAGAAAATTTTAATTGTTGTTTGTGATTGATTAAGATTTAGTTTTGGTTTTGATGGAAATTGAAAAATAAATTGAGTTTTGATTAATGATTTTTGTATTTGTTAATTAAGTTATGATTTTGTATTTGTATTTGTGTTAGAATAATTAAGGTTAGTTTAGTATTTTTACAATATTTTAGACACCCCTTATCATTCTCTATTGGATGGATGAAGAAATCCATAGATCCCAATTAAGTGGCATAGGCCCCAATTTAGCCATGAATTAGGATCCCCATGTCAACATTTTAGCTACGTTCGTTCAGTGTGTGTGTCGTGTATTTATTCAAGGTTGTGGGCAATGTGAAGTCATTTCCTTTCATTACACTATATAGGTTTGAGCAGCCTAGCATATGATAATCCATAGTCATTGGTAATAAGTCTCTCGCTCAGTTTGTACGCCTCAAGTTTATACTCTTGATTCAGTGTTTACTTGCCAGCATGAATGAATTCATTATGAACACCTCTCTATTTGGTGGCAGTGTAACGTACGAAATAATCTACTCTAGAAAGTAGAAACCAAACCATGACTCTCATTACACTGCCCCACTAAAGAGATGCAACGTTTTACAACTCAAATACCAAATGATAAACTAAAAATAAATGATGGAAATGGAGACGGTGAGCTGCAAGCACTCATCTATTTCTACGCGCCATCTTTGGCATCGTGCACCTAAGTTATGGTTTATTTTGGGCTAGCATCTTCTCTCTGTTTAAGTTCATACCATCTTCTCTCTGTTCGTGAAGTTAGTCAACTCCATCCAAAACACTTTCATGTGGACCTGCAAAGAAGGTAAGTGAGTATTTCGTCGTCGGAACACGCTTGCCAGAAACTGAAAACCCCTATGTGCATGCTTATAGCTAGAGTTCATCTAGTGTGTGTGAAATGTATTTATTTTACTTCCCAAATGCCAATGTACCTTATGACAGTACTTCTGCCTCATATTATCAATTTTACACCATGCGTCTTTAGCTGTACCGCCTCTGATCAGTTGCTCTGCTGTAGAGGAGTGAAACATGTGTCTTCGGAGTCTATCTCACACAGTATTTCGTACGCCTGCCTGTAGTTTTGGCTTTATGTGTGATCTTGAAAACTACAACATCCAGCTTTAGGTAATCAATCTTGTGGAGCTTATTGCCAAATTGTGATAATACAAAACAAATTTAGCCTCTAGAAAATGTGACAGTACCTCAGGCAAACACAATCATTGCATCCACTTCGGGCAAAAAATAGTTATAGTTCCACCTACCAAAATATCATGAATTAGATAAGTTGCATAATTTCAGATGTCAGCAGTAAAATCACATACAAAATAAGCATCCAAAAAAATCATGTATCAACTAAGCGCCCGAAAAAGTAAAAATTGATGATAATTATACTTATTAGGTTTAGTTTTTCTAAAAGGATTTACCCTGTGTTTACGTCACCAGCATCATGTTCTTCCACCGAGAATAGGGCAACTCCTACTACCTTTAGAAAACCCAATCTCTCTTCCAGAGTTTTCTAGCTCTTATCGCCTAACAAATGTTTCTTGTGCCTTGAGATATAGATCAGCTTGATCAGATATCCTAACATATAAACCATAAAAGTTACCTTAGGATTCAGAGAATACAAATATAAGATAGTAGTATATTTTTTTTTTTAAACAAAACAACAACAATATAATGACTAAATTGTCCGCGAGTTATAACCTCAAAGGTGTCACATCCATGCACAAAAACTCCACCAAAATAAAATGTTCACAAAAACCCCATTTAACATAAACTGTCTACATTACCCTTCTATTATTTAAATCACCCCAACAAAAACAAAAATCAACCCAACCTTTAAATTTTATTATATTATCACCACGAACAACAACCCACCACCAGCAACACCACCACGGCCCATCGTCGCCGCCGCCACCGACCACCTTCGCCGGCTCCACCGACCACCACCGCGCCACCACCAGAAAAATGATGAAACCAAAAATTGGTTTCACCAAAATAAGATGAAACCAAATTTTGGTTTCATCATAAAAGAAAGGAGAAAGAAGAAGAAGAAAAAATGAAACACAATAAGATGAAACCTTCCACCACCGTCAACTGCACCGCCCCCATCGCCACCACAACCATAATCACCACAACCACCACTACCATTACCTCCTTAACTAAGACTACTTTCAACAAAAAACAATCCACAATAAGATGAAACCTACCACCACCGTCAACTGCACCACCCCCATCGCTGCCACAACCACCAGCACCACAACCACCACTACCATTACCCCCTCAACTACAACCAGTTTCAACAAAAAATAATCCACCTGTATCCCACCATCAAAAATTGGCTTCACAGATATTAATATTCAAAAAAATGAAAAAAATACGATGAAACCTAATTAGGTTTCATCAACTTCAGCCAATTCATTACACTTTTAACAATGCAGACATACACCTCTTTAATTGTGACCCATACAAGTCCTTTATGCAACACCTGAAGCTCAACTACAACTCTCATTGCATTAGCACCACCCTTACTCAGTTAATCCATTCTTTATCACTTCCATAACTTCAGTTAAGGCCACCACTACCAACAAAACTTCTTCATCAATACCCGGAGTACCAGTACCAGACCCTTCTATACACATTCTCCCAATTCATACACACATATAATCAAAACCACCATTGTACATACAATCAAAACCACATATTGTCAGTTCACCAACAAAACTTCAATGATGAAACCAAACATGTCGTCTTCCAAGTCAGACCGAATAAACTAGACAAAAATCAGGTGAAACCAAAATTTGGTTTCATCATAAACTTAATTTTCATCATTAAAATCTTTAGTTTCATGACAGAAAATAGGCAAGTTTATGATGAAACCAAATTTGGTTTCATCATTAGTTTACTGTTTTCACCAACCAAAACTGTCAGAATTTGATGAAACCAATTTTGGTTTCATCATAAATCTGTCATTTCCCAATACAATATTGATTTCGACTTTGAAGATGTATCATCATTTGCTGGTGATGAAAACATCATAAGGTGGTGGTGGTGATTGTAGAGGATTGAACGAGGAGGCGGAGGTGATGTTGGGAGGGGATCTGCAGGTAATGGTGTTGATTGTAGATGAGGTGTTGTTGGTGGCCGATTTGAAGGTATTGGTGGTGGTTTTAGATGATAAAAGGAGGAGGTAGAAGTAGTGTTGGTGGCGGATCTGATGTACTGGTGGGAAAAACAAAAATAAGAGGAGGCGGTGTTGTTGATGGAAAATCTGTAGACGGAGAAGAAGAAGGTGATGATGGTGTTAATGGAGGAGAAGGAGGTGATGATGGTGTTAATGGAGGAGACGGAGGTTCTGTTGGTGGCGGATCTGGACACATCGGTTGGTTTGATGGTGGCGGAGCTACTGTTGGTGATAGATCTGAATAGAAATAGAAGAAAAAGAGACGAAGGTTTCGTGGAGGAGACGAAGGTGTTGCTGCTGGTGGTGACGGAGGTGTTGTTGTTGGTGGTGACAGAGGTGTTGCGATGGTGTTCATGGAGAGATATTTGTTGCTGCTGGTGTTAATGGTGGTGGGGAGATGAAGACCGCATAAATAGAAAAAATAAAGGAGAGAAGAAGAAGAAGACAAGGTAAAAAGGGTATGTTTGGCTTTTTTTAAAGTAATAAAAACTAAATTTGCACATTATTATTTGACCTGGAGTTTTTGTGTCACTTTTTAATTAAATGGTTTTCATTTATTAAAAATAATATGGCTGGATTTTTTGTACCACATGTTTGGTCACCTTGGTTTTATTTGACTAGTTTTGAATTGGGAAAGCAAACTCGTATGATATATTTTTTTGGAAAAGAAGAATTTTATTAAGATAATTGACGGTCTTACACAATTCATATCCTTGTTTACCGAAGTGATAATCAGGGGAGCTACATTAAGATAACAAAGACTTGCATAATATATCGTCATCCAAACACACCAGTTTATCACAAAATATAAAAAACTCAGCATCGGTTTCCTTGTTAAAAAAAGAATGTCTAGAACAGAGTTACATTAGATCAACATATTGGTTATATGAGAAAACTTGAGAAATTTCGTAAGCCAACAACAACTTCATCTTTGGATTTGAATCAATTCTTAGCAATCTGGTTGTGCTAGATATGAAGTAGCCACTATAATTTCATTATGAGGAAAGTGTAATTACCAGTTCTAACATATATCGAGTGTTGAAGCACCAGTCAGTTCATAACACTAACTCCCAACGCAAAGATCCAATAAAGCAATCAGTTGAGTCAACGGAAGCCAAGAAATGAGTCTTCCAGTGTATTTAGCACAAATGCTTGAAGGCATATCTTTTAAAATAATCCTAAAATGCATATTAAGCTAACCTAAGTTTATAACTCAAGGAACAAAATTGTAAATCTTAAGAATTATGAAAAAAATGAAAAATAAAATAAAATTAATTGATCTGTTACCTTATCCAGAGTACTTTCCCCAGCTACGAATCATACATATCCACTAATAAAAACTCTAAATTTAAATATCCACCATGAAAGGCAAAATTAAGCCAAATTTTAGCAGTATTGGGATGATTTACAAAGGAATCTATAGAGTGAATCCAGTGGACCAAAAAAAACGTTTGCAACTGAGCTTCTCATTGCAAAGTATAAATGAAGTAACAGGTCTTGACAATTGTCACAATTCCCCTATTAGTGCCGATACAATAGATGCTACTAAACCTAACTAACTGGAACCCAAAAAACAAAACAAAATAAACAATTCTGAGTTGTAATTTTCCATATTCAGGAAATCTGATATTCTCATAATAACATTCAATAAACCTGGCAAAAAAAAGGGACCCATTTTTATGATCCAACGAAGGAGGAACGTATGCTTTCACTGAATTGGAGAAATATTAATACAAAAGAGCAGAAAAGTTTCTTCCGTTTCATTGGAGTACAAAGAAATCAACCTAGTGATTAACTGAAAAGCAGATAGGATATACCTTCACAAAGAATGCTTCTTTGCCCATTTTCTATGTTTGTTGATCCAACGAAAAAGAGTAACGCCTCCCGCATAAATGGAAGGTAATTAATTTGGCATTGATTAAGGAGAAACGTATTTGATATTAGTGCAGAAGAAAAATTGATCGGTGGAAAGAGATTATGTGGCCAAAATGTAGATCTTCCATATGTATATTTTAGTGATTCCATCATAACCGTCATTTATGTATTTAAATTGTATATCTCATAATATATAGATGGCTCAATCTGGACCGTTTTTTATGTGTCCAAACTGTAGACGGCCGTCCATTGGAAAAACACCATTGTCCCTTATAATATAGATTATATGTAGATGCTTTGCTTATATTTGGTATTAGTTTGTCTGTTGTCAACGAAACTAAAAGCATGCTTAGTTCAAGTTTTGACACGAAAGATTTGGGTGAAGCTACTGTAATCTTCGGAATCAAAATTACTAGAAATGATAATGGTATTTCTTTAAATAAAACTCATTACATTGAAAAAATTATGAAGAAGTATAATTATTTTGATTGTAAACCTGTTTGTACTCCTTTTGATTCTAGTGTGAAATTATTTAAGAATACTGGAGAAAGTATTAGACAATCTTAGAATACTAATTTAATTGGCAGTATATGTTATGCAACTGATTGTACTAGACTAGACATTGCATATGCAGTGGGAGTTTTGTGCAAGTTTACCAGTAATCCTTGTTTGGAACATTGAACTATTATTGAGAGGGTTATGCAATATCTGAAAATATAAGAGGTATCCCACGATCCTTGAAGGATTTTTTGATGCTGATTGGAACACCCTTTCGGATGATTCCAAGGTCACCAGTGGATATTTTTTACTGTTGATGGGGGCGATGTGTGATGTGTTGTAGAAAGTGATAAAAAGAGTTCGATTCTCGGACTTGTAAAAGTTGATCCTAGATTTATGTTCAAATACTAAAATAGCAAATAAATGAAAGGTAATAACAAGACTAAGAGATTATTGAAACTCATGATTCCACCATTAATCAAAATCACCATATAATGATTTATAAAACAATTTTATTCTTTTATAGACTCTATTTCTTTGCCAAAAGTAGATTTTATAAAGCATTAGATGTAAACCATAAGCATGGCGCATCAAAATTTCTTAGACTAAGCATACACCATCAAACAAAATCACAAATAACCAATAAAAATTATAAATCAATTAAATTAATGCAAAAAATCATTAAGAATCAATTATAGTTACCAATGAATTGTAAAACATGGGGTTTAGCTCATTATGCTCAAAACACTCTCAAAAGATCGAGCTCAACTGCAACGTTTATAAGCGTTGCAAAATGGCAATTCATGGGAATAATTGTTATAACGGTCGCTAAAGATAGACAACCAGTCGCAGAAAGTCTTTTGCATAGAAAAATGAACAATGATACCTCTCTATTGTTGCTGAATTAACAACTATTTCTGCGATTGACTCTGGAAGCCTAATGTTCTTCTTGTTCTTCAGCAACAACAGCAAAACCCGATTCCTGCAACTCTTGATTTCTCTTTGTTCTTGCTTCCAAACTTCCCCGAACTTTGTATGATCTCTTCTAGAACTCAAACTTCCCAGCCAATTTCATCCAAATTAAAAATCCATACCAACATTGTATTGCCATAACAAGCCTAGCCCATGAAAATCAGCGATTGAATCTCCTTAAAACTCGTTCAAATCTTCAACTCTAGTTATGCCCGTGAAGAACACAATTTTCCCGCCAATTTTTGAATTTGTGAAGAAGATGACCTCCTCATGTCATGTACTGGCGTCCCTTTAGAAATTGGGGGTGCAAATAATAATTTTTGAGGTGCAAATAGCAATTTGTGGGGTGCAAAAAGTAATTTCGGGGTGTAAATTGTAAAACTCCTAGGTGACTTTATCAACTCTTCCTAGTGCCTCTAACACTTTTCTAGGGTGCCTTTAACATTTTTTCGGGTGCCTTTAATGCATATCTAGGGTGCCTTAAACATTTTTCTGGGGCGCCTTTAATAATTTTCTCCCGAAGTTTAAACGCCACTTTTCAAGTCAATTTTTCCACAAAATTTTATTTCTCCAAAAACACCTACAAAGACATAAAACATCATGATAAGTACAAAAATGAGCACTAATAATATGTAGATTTGAGACAAATCAGACACATGAATGCGTCTATCAAATACCCCCAAACTTATTATTTGCTAGCCCTCGAGCAAATCTAGTCTTGAAAATAAAATCCTAACTCACTTTCGCAGACATCACGATTGCACTTAACGTGTGCAACAAGCCTTTAAACCCATAGGTGGTCGAGTTATAGTCTCGGGAGGGTCCTGAACAGGCTGGGTATCTATAACAACAATAACCAATGGATAAATGAACCTATCAACGTCAATCAAAACATCCTCTATGACACCACGAGGTACTTTGACAGACCTATCAGCTAACTGTAGGGTCATTTTAGTCGGTTTCAACTTACCAAGACCTAGCTGGTTGTAAATATGATGCGGGAGTAAGTCAACACTAGATCCTAAATTAAGCAACGCCTTATCAACTGACTGATCACGATAACACAGGATATGGTGGGGAATCCAGGGTATTTATACTTAGGGGGTATTTGATTCAGAAGGATTGAACTTACTTGACCAGCTAAAAGGCATTCTTATTGACATTAAGCTTACGCTTTCGTATACAAAGATCCTTAAGAAACTTGGCATAAGCAGGTATTTACCTAATTTCCTTTAACAATTGGATGTTAATGTTCACCTGCTTAAATATTTCCATTACTTCGTTGAAAGTTGACTCCTTGTTTGTTGGTACTAACAACTGTACGGGGTTGTAGGCATAAAATCAGATATATCAGGAACCGTATTGGCATCATTAGAGACTTTGTCAGTCCCTTTAACTACTGGCTCTTCTTGGGAACTAAAAGGTAGATCTATAGTATGCCCGCTATCAGGCATGGCTACCTCATTGTTTACCGTTTTTTCACTCCTAAGGTTTGTGATAGAATTTCACTTGATTAAATTTTTTATCCCCACTAATATTAGAATAAGTTTGACTAGGGAACCTTCCATTCTCTCTCTCACTTAAAATCTTAGTTATTTGACCTACTTGAAGTTCTAACTTAGCAATCTTGGCATTAGTTTGAAAATTTTGCTCGGCTTCCTTTTGAAAACTAACATGGCTCTTTGTTAAAATTTTGTTTGCTAACATACTAAGAGATTCCTATAAGCTAGTCATTCTACTCTCAAAAGGGTTTTGAGAGTAAGTTGGCTCTAATGGGTTCTTAGGATAACTAAACCCTGGCGAAGCTTGGAGATTTCTAGTCTGACCTTGAGTTTGACCGTAGGACCATGATAAGTTCAGGTGCTTTTTCCAACCGGGGTTATAGGTCTCTGAACATGGATCAAACTTATGACGTTTATCAAATCTAAAGTTATTATAAAGAGAATGGGCTTGCTCTTCACTAATCTATCCTTCCCAAAATAAGTTATTGGGCTACATTGTACAACTAAAGACTCGAGAGGTTCTAATCCTATCATCAGTTTCAACAAAAGATTTATGTTTAGACTCAATTATAAGGATTCTAACTGTTTAGATAAGGCAGCAAATTTCGCATCCGACTCAAAGCTTGAATCTACCTTATTGGTACTATTTCTAATTACCAAAAAGTCTTTTAGGGAGTTCTACACATGACTCCAATTGTAGGGACTTTTCAACCATTTATTTTAGAAATAAATATGCATGATCAGCTTCTTCATTCAAGAACCCACCGGCATATAATGACTCAACCATGGATTTGGTCGAGTAGTCTAACCCGTCATAAAGAATCTGCATTAGTTTTATTTTTTCAAACCCATGATGTGGACACTGCACCAAGAGATCATTGAATCTTTCTAAAAACCTATAAAGTGACTCTCCTTCTTGTTGCATACAAGCACTAATTTTCTTCCTAATATATGCGGTTTTATGCTTTGGGTAAAACTTCTGGAAGAAAGCAAAAGTTCATCCCATGTTGTTATGGACCTTGATGATAAATTATGTAACCATGAATTAGCTTTATCTCTCAAAGAAAAAGGAAACAATCTAAGTTTTAAAATTTCATCACTAAGGTCTTTAATCCTAACTGTTCCACAAATTTCCTCAAAGTTCCTGACATGAAAGTATGGGTTCTCATCGTCTTTCCCTAAGAATACAGGGATCATCGGAATAGTACTAGGTTTCAACTCATAATTAACCGAAGTGGCAGGAAACCTTATGCACGATAATCGGTTGGACCTAGTTGGTACATTCAATCTATCACAGTTGTCATTGCTGGTACTATCATAGTAATATGGATATTTTCCTCGCTAAAATCATGACGTTCAAGACTGAATTTTCCAAAAACATGGCTCTCTAGATTAAGGTATTCAAGATTTTTATTTCCTGAAATAGAACTACTAGATTTCTCACACATAAACCGACCTAGAGCGTCTCTCTTAAGTTCTGGCGTACAAGAATTCAGAAAAAATATATGCACATGCAAATGCTGGGCTCACTAATTTAGGTAAGCTTGGGTTACCACAACAAAATATACCTACAGTCAAAGACTGGTCAAAGGTACAAGGCTGGGGTTTGTGGAATTTCAACTGGTAACTCCCATAAGGCCAACGACACGGGTTCAACTCACTATTCCATGAGTTTTCCTAAACTCGGTAGTCTAGCGAAAGATGCAATTGGTATGTGCACATGTAAAATAAACAAGCAGCCAAACAAAGAAATTACAAGGCCGAAAAAGAAATAAGGAAACTAATAAATAACGGTTCTTAAAATAAAATCTTCGGTTTTTTCCTTTTATGGTAAGCAAGTCCAACTTCCCACCTATAACTTTACGTCAATCCTGCACATAAAAAAAAAAACTAAGCGAAATCTATAAAATAATTAAAAAAAAATGTAAACTAAAAATAAAACAAAAAAAAATAAATTAAAACCTAAATACAATTCCTCGCCGGCGGCGCCCAAGAATTGATGTGTTGTAGAAAGTGGTAAAAAGAATTCGATTCTTGGACTTGTAAAAGTTGATTCTAGATTTAAGTTCAAACACTAAAATAACAAATAAGCGAAAGATAATAGCAAGATTAAGAGATTACTGAGACTCAGGATTCTATCATTAATCAAAATCAATTGGTTCATATAGTGATTCATAATTATTTTAGCTCTTTCATAGACTATGTTTCTTTGGCAAAAGTAGATTTTATAAAGCATTAGATGTAAATCATGAGCATGGCGCATCAAAAGTTCTTAGACTAAGCATATGCCATCAAACAAAATCAAAAATAATCATAAATCAATTAAATTAATGCAATAAGTCATAAAGAATCAATTATGGTTACCAATGAATTGTGAAACATGGCTCCCTCCGTTGTCCCTGTGATGGGGTTTAGCTCATTATGCGCAAAACACTCTCAAAAGATCGAAACATAGCTCAAATGGTGTTTAAACATGAAAAATATGAGAAAAGGAATAAAACAACTCAACTTGAATGTTTATAAGCGTTGCAGAATGACTGTTACAGAGGAATAGTTGCTATAACGGTTGCTAAAGATAGACAAACCGTCACTGAAATTATTTTACATAGACAAATGAATAACGATACTTCTCTATTGTTGTTGAATTAACGATTGTTTCTGCGACTGACTCTGGCAGGCTAATGTTCTTCGTGTTCTTCAACAACAACAGAACCTGATTTCTGCAACTCTTGATTTCTCTTTGTTCTTGCTTCCAAACTTTCACAAACATTGCCATATCTCTTCTGGGACTCGAACAATTATTTTTATACACCACATGCCGATTAAATCTCCATGAAATCTCTGTTTTTCTTCTTTTCTTTCTTTGGCAGAAAGCTACTGGATTTTCTCCCCAAGTCTTGTTTACGCGTCCTCCAAGTTAAGTCAAATGTCTCAGACTCTCCCCAAGATAGTATTGACCCAAACAGATAATATCCTTCCCTTATCTCCACATATGTTCCATAAATAGAACCCTAGAAAAATCTGAGACCATGTTTTATCAAAAACTCGATGATTCAGCCAATTTCAGCATAATTAAACATCCATACCAGCATCGTATTTCCATAACATGCCTAGCCCATAAAAATCGACGACTGAATCTCGTTAAAACTCGTCCAAATCTTCAACCCTAATTCTGCCCGTGGAGAACACAATTTTCCCATCAATTTTGATTTTTGAATTTGTGAAGAAGATGACCTCCCCATATCCTGTACTGGTGTCCCTTTAGCAATCGGGGGTACAAATAGTAATTCCTGGGGTGCAAAGAGTAATTTTGGGTTGTAAATAGTAAAACGCATGGGGTGCCTTTAACACTTTTATGGGGTGTCTTTAACATATTTTCCGTATGCCTTTAACGCATATATGGGTGCCTTTAACACCTTCCTGAGGTGCCTTTAGTAATTTTCTCCCGAAGTTCAACCACCACTTTTCGAGCCAATTTTTCCACAAAAGTTTATTTCTCCAAAAACACCTACAAAGACATAAAACACCATAATATATAAGTACAAAAATGAGCACTAACAATATATAGAATTGAGACAAATTAGACACAAAAGTGTGTCTATCAAATACCCCCAGACATATTATTTCCTAGTTTTCGAACAAATCTAATCTAGAAAATGAAATCCTAACTCACTGTCACTGTTAGAGCACTGCTCGGTCGAACTCGCATGTGTTTCCATCTCAAGCATGTTTGTCAATGTTAGTGATCAAAACTATAAGCCTTGATTTCTAGCCTACTATTAGCTAAGTCTCGGACTAGGATAGAAAGTGTAGTTGAGCTCTAGACTCCATGGCGATCATCATACAAATACGAAGAACTACTCAAGGAACTAGTGGAACTTCATCGAATAAAAGGTATGTGGAGACTTGAACTTGTCTATCACTCAAAAGTCTATCTACTCTATCTTCTATCTTGAGACAAAAGTCATATTGCTATATAGACTATGATTATACACATTTGCTATTTCGAGCGGAGTTTATCTCGCTTATCTATTTCTCGAAATATGTGTTGGTAAGCTTTCGCTTTGGCCAAGTTCATTTTACTAATGAAGAAAGTCATATTAGTTTCAATTACTTGAAATCGCTTTGACGAAAAATAGCTTGTGAACAACAACTATATAACGTCCTCTAAGAATGTTTCAATGATTGCAATAAGAGTTTAGAATATAACCTACAAATGATATAAACATTGTGTGATAACTCATACGTGTTTAAGTCCTTATTCCTTGAACCAAAGTATGCGTACTTTGCTGCTCAGGAAAACCGGAACTGAAGTCCGCGTACCAGTAGGCGCACTGTCGGAAGTTCACATCCCGTGAATTTCTGCTGGAGTTTGTGAACTGAAAACAAACTTATCCCGGGTACTTAAGTCCACGTACCAATATGCGTACTTAAGTGGATTAGTTTCCAAAAATGATTATTCGTGAACTTAAACTTATATAAACTAAGGAATGCATACTTGCAAACCGTGGCTATAAATTTCATGAATTGATTCGAGTGAATCAAATCGTTTTTGCTTCGATTGTGTCTTATATACTTCTATGAGATCTAATCAATTGAACAACTCTCTAACTAGTTCTCTTGAGTCATTTGAACTAGTTATGGTTAAGATGAATATGGTTGATATGAAAGTGCTCATATGGCTAACCATTTGGTTAACTACTGTTGAACCAACTAAATGTACATGTTTGAGTATGGTTACACAAACCTAAATAAACGTGTATTTCATTTGTGTGTAACAAGCTATGTTCGATCTAACGGTTGAAAGATATTAGCTTGAATCTAATCAGGTTTTCATCTAACGGTGAATATTGAATGCTTTGTTACTAAGCTAACATTGATTACAAACCCTGATTTGAAAGACTATATAAAGGAGAAATCTAGTGACTGGGAAACTTAATCCCCACACCTCCTGTGTGATACTAGTTGTATTAGCTAGAGTCGATTCTCCTTTAACCTTAGGTTTCTATCGAGACCTTGTAGGTTAACGACTTGAAGACTTCATTGGGAATGAGAAGCCAGACCCAACTATTTTCTCTGTAGTTGCGTGATCTGATCTTGCTGTTTCAATCGTATTTGAGTACAATCGTAAGATTGTCTTGAGATTAATTTCTCCGATATGCAAGATATAAAAGTAGTCACAAACACCTTTGTCTCATCGTTTGTGATTCCACAATATCTTATTTCGCTAGTCGATTAAGATTATTGTGAGGTGATTGATAATTCTAGGCTGTTATTCGGGAATATAAGTTCGGGTTATCAATTGGTTCATGTTCACCTTGATTTATCAAAAGACGGAGCAAAAACTTGTAGGTATTTCTGTGGGAGACAGATTTATCTATTACCGTAGACTTTTCTGTGTGATACAGATTTTTTTATTAAAGTCTTCGACTTTGGGTCGTAGCAACTCTTTGTTCGTTTTGTGGAAATGCGAATCATGTTCAAAGCACGTGTTGGAGATTCAAAAGGAACAACAAAAGAATTTCCAAACTTCAAGAGAACATGAGAATGATGAATCTGGATTTAGATAATCAATGTGGTTTTTCTAAAACCTGTACTTTCGGACGAGGGTAAGAAATTTGTTTATACAACAAACCTTGATAAACCACTATGTGGTAAAATAGGGGAGCGTTTGGATCACTTCGTCGCTATCTAATACCCGTGACGTCCGCATCCTCATTTTTAACTTGAGAAAATGAGGTTTGCATCAAGGTGGCTCAAGTTGTGTATTTATTTGTTTTTCTTATTCTTGTTAAGAAAATATTCTCCTAATATTCTTAGAAAATGGAGTATAAACCATGGGAGACTTGTTCAACATTCTTATAGGGTTTGAATATCCATAAGTATATTTATATTCTTTTGTAGTTCTTATTCTACCCGAAAGATACAGTTTCATGGCTCCCGTAACTAGAGGCGCCACAAAGAGGGATGCAGTTGAAGCAGTTAATGTGTATTTGTGTGAAGGAATATCTTCTTCAAGGATGAAGAATGTGAAAGCTACAAATAATGGATAAGGTTCTTCTTCTAACTGCCTCTTGTCTGTTTGTCATTTCGATAATAACTTCAGAGGTATGGTGAAAGATTTCATCAACAAAAGAAATGATTTAAAATCTCAAATTGTTTCGTCTTTAGAAAAGATAACTCACTATGAACAAATGTTTTCTCTAACAAAGAGAACCTTGTGTGAGCTAAAAAGAGAACTTGGTGAGTTTACTGATATTTCTGAAGATTTAAAGGAATCGAACGATCCCATAATCAATGAGTTTTTCAATAATGAGAAGGAATTCTCAGTAGATGCTCTGAGAAAGCTCTATTTTGTCTAGGAAATCTTTTTATGAGAATTTTATTCTTGTGTTTTTAGGAAAAATAACTAGAGTTTCGAATAGCCATTATTGTGATTTCACATAGCTATGTCCAACGTTTTCATCTTCATTATTTTTAGGTTTATTTGGTTAAATTCTAAAATTGTTTGGAAGATGGTTTTTGTAGTATTAATCTTTATGGTTTTATATATTGCAGTTTTTTATGGGATATGTGTGTTTGCGTCCGTGAACTATGATTGTCCCATAATTTGTCAAAAGTTATGTCTTTCACATGTCGATATGCAAGTATTGATAAAAGAATGAATGAACTTTTGACATTACAAAAGTTAAGCCTATTGTATGTCATTATGCAAATATTGATGGAAGATAGGATGAACTTTTGTTTATGAGGATTATGTCTATTGTATGTCATTGTGCAAATAATGATGGAAAATAGAATGAATCCTTGTTTATTCCGCAGTATTGATCTTCCCTGATCCATATTTTTATGTATATACTGTGCGGCTCCATAAGTTCTTTTGTGTTGAGCATTTTCGATTAAATTAGTTATGGGTTTTCTTGTGGTTAATTTAATTGAGTATTTTGGATTCATATTCGTATGTGATTTGTTATGTCCAATGAAATCCTTCTTTTCTTGTGAAAGTAAGGTCGCTCTTGTTGTTCTTTCGGGAATGACATTTTATGGGGGAGAGTTCTTAATTGAACTTGTGCTTAATTGCCAAATCTTTGTGGGGAGTGCGGTTGTGGAATATTATAGGGGTTATCTTTTATCTTTATAAAATCCTTGATGAATGCATTTAGCATCGGCTATATGATGGCATCTAAAAAGTTGATATGTGCTTTCTTTTGGTCATGAAATGTCTTTATGGAAATTTCATTAGGATCCCACTAGTTTTCGTACCTTTGCCAATTTTATTGACAAAAAGGGGGAGAGTTAATGTGTAGTTCACACTACAAATACATATGGTTTTCGGATCATTATGTAAGGGGGAGTGGTTTCCATGTGAGATGGAGTATTGACTAAGGGGGAGTGATACATATCACCATAGTATTGTTGTCGAAGTTGTGATACATTTGAACTTTGATACTTTGTAATAATACTATGACATTGTGTAATGATTGAGAACTCTTGTTTTCTCATTTTTATAGCTACGGATTTTCAACAACGATGATGCTAAACTTACAACCTTTGGAATCATTGGAGTACTTGGAAGTGACGAAGATTTCAAGTAATGTTGAAGAACCAAGGAGATCATGCATGTGGAAGAGAAGCTACAAAAGTTTATTTATTTATTTTGTATTCCATATGTATTGATATTTTTGTCACTAAAATTGACAAAGAGGGAGATTGTTAGAGTGCTGCTCGGTCGAACTCGCATGTGTTGCTATCTCAAGCATGTTTGTCAATGTTAGTGACCAAAATTATAAGTCTTGATTTCTAGTCTACTATTAGCTAAGTCTCGGACTAGGATAGAAAGTGTAATTGAACTCTAGACTCCATGGCGATCATCATACAAAGACGAAGAACTACTCAAAGAACTGGTGGAACTTCATCGACTAAAAGGTATGTGGAGACTTGAACTTATCTATCACTCAAAAGTCTATCTACTCTATCTCCTATCTTGAGACAAAAGTCGTATTGCTATATAGATTATGATTATACACATTTTCTATTTCGAGCCGAGTTTATCTCGCTTATCTATTTCTTGAAATATGTGTTGGTAAGCTTTCACTTTGGCCAAGTTCATCTTTACTAGTGACAAAAATCATATTAGTTTCAATTAATTGAAAATCGATTTGACGAAAAATAGCTTGTGAACAACAACTATATAACGTCCTCTAAGAATGTTTCAATGATTGGGATGAGAGTTTATAATATAACCTAGAAAGGATATAAACATTGTATGATAACTCATACGTGTGTAAGTCCTTATTCCTTGAACCAAAGTATGCGTATTTTGCTGCTCAAGAAAACCGGAACTAAAGTCCGCGTACCAGTATGCGCACTGTCGGAAGTTCACATCCCGTGAATTTCTGTTGTAGTTTGTAAACTGAAAACAATCTTATTCCGGGTACTTAAGTCCGCATACCAGTATGCGTACTTAAGTGGGTTAGTTTCTAAAAACGATTATTAGTGAACTTAAACTTATATAAACTAAGGAATGCATACTTGCAAACCGTGGCTATAAAGTTCATGAGTTGATTCAAGTGAATCAAATCGTTTTTGCTTTGATTGTGTCTTATATACTTCTATGAGATCTAAGCAATTGAACAACTCTCTAACTAGTTCTCTTGAGTCATTTGAACTAGTTATGGTTAAGATGAATGTGGTTGATATGAAAGTGCTCATATGGATAACCATTTGGTTAACTACTGTTGAACCAACTAAATGTACATGTTTGCGTATGGTTACACAAACCTAAATAAACGTGCATTTCATTTGTATGTAACAAGCTAATTTCGATCTAATGGTTGAAAGATATTAGCTTGAATCTAATCAGGTTTTCATCTAACGGTGAATATTGAATGCTTTGTTACTAAGCTAACATTGATTGCAAACCCTGATTTGAAGTCTATATAAAGGAGAACTCTAGCAACTGGGAAACCTAATCCCCACACCTCCTGTGTGATACTAGTTGTATTAGCAAGATTCGATTCTCCTTTAACCTTAGGTTTATATCGAGACCCTGTAGGTTAACGAATTGAAGACTTCATTGGGATTATGAAGCCAGACCCAACTATTTTCTCTGTAGTTGCATGATCTGATCTTGCTGTTTCTATCGTATTTGAGTACAATCGTAAGATTGGCTTGAGATTAATTTCTCCGATAGGCAAGATATAAAAGTAGTCATAAACACCTTCGTCTTAACGTTTGTGATTCCAAAATATCTTGTTTTGCTATTCGATTAAGATTATTGTGAGGTGATTGATAATTCTAGGATGTTCTTCGGGAATATAAGTTCGGGTTATCAATTGGTTCCTGTTCACCTTGATTTATCAAAAGACGGAACAAAAACTTGTAGGTATTTCTGTGGGAGACAGATTTATTTATTACCGTAGACTTTTCTATGTGATACAAATTTGTTTATTAAAGTCTTCGACTTTGGGTCGTAGCAAATCTTAGTTGTGGGTGAGATCTGGTAAGGGAATCAAGTGCGTAGTATCCTGTTGGGATCAGAGACGTAAGGAGTGCAACTGTACCTTGGATCAGTGTGATATTGATTGGGGTTCAACTACAGTCCAGACCGAAGTTAGTTTGTAGTAGGCTAGTGTCTGTAGCGGCTTAATACAGTGTGTGTTCAATCTGGACTAGGTCCCGGGGTTTTTCTGCATTTGCGGTTTCCTCGTTAACAAAACTTCTGGTGTCTGTGTTAATTTTTTTCCGCATTATATTTGGTTATATAATTGAAATATCACAGGTTGTGCGTTGAATCGATCAATTGGGAAATCCAACCTTTGGTTGTTTATTGAAATTGATTGATCCTTGAACATTGGTCTTTGGTACCGTTCAAGTGATTTCTCTTGTATTCAATTAGACTCGCAGATTTCTATTTGCTTGAGTAAGTATTGAATCGAGAAAGAGAGATATAACTCCTTGATATACTTTTATTAAGATTGAGTCTGACTGTCTAGTTGATTCTCTTAAAAGTATATTGGAGTTTGTCCATACAGATTGCTAAGCGAAATATTGGGTGTGGTTGTTAGACCCCCGCTTTTTCAGTCACAAGTATCGCGATTGCACTTAGCGTGTGCAATAATCCTTTAAACCCCTAGGTGGCCATAGTACCGAGTTATAGTCTTGGGAGGGTTTGCAAGAGTTGTACCCATGAAACCTTTATTCCAAACGCTAGCTACCTATGCAGAATCTTGGAAACAATCTCCTTAGAGCAAGGGCTATGGAGTGAAAGCCCTCATTGGATTTGAAATAGTTTGATATAAATAGATCAAATTTGATGCTACTGTGGGATGAGAGATCTCACCCATACAGCCAAAATCATTCATACACTCATTCAGTTGGATGAGTGTCCGAAAATCCTCACTAAGAGGCTAAAGATGTGCCGCTCATTAAAAACTTACCCAAAACGGCTGAAATTTTGCCGTTTGAATAGATTTTCTAGTTTCTTATTTTATTTAAACTCTTTTATGAGGGACCCACTGGAATTTTATAAAAAAATACTTATGAGGCACATGTTGAGCCATTTAGGGAGAAAATTGCTCTCCAAACGGCTGAACTTCAGCCTTTTAGTCTATAAATCTGCTCCCCACAGTCATAAAATCACTCTTTCAGCTAGACTCTCACTGGTTTTGGCAGTGAATGAGTGTTAAAAACACTCACTCCATAGCCCTTGCTCTTAATTGGCATACTCTCATTGACTACAAGAGGAAGTACCCTGATGCGAATCCAATACTAAAATTTATGTATAAGCGACAGAGCTCTACTTAGATAGTCGCACTATGGACATCAATATCCGGAATCAAACAAATCACATGAATAGATTAAGAAGATGGATATAGAGATCGATGGTTGCGATATTAACTAAGGTGAACAATGTTTCATATATTTGTCTGAAGGTCACTGCCAGGATGAATCTTATGAATCCTAATGGATTACAATACTGGTCTGAACTCTAATATCAACACAACTAGTATACAAGAGACCCAGTGGTCGATTTTATTAATTGAACAATAATATTAATAATTTTTTAAAAAATATATTTATTTATTTTTTTGATTGGTTTGGTCTCTTTTTTTTTCTTTTTAGTTACTCAATCACTCTAGCTCATCCCGGGGATGATAACAATTCGATATTGGTGCCCCACCAAATCACTTAGAGAAACAAAAAGTTTGCAAAAATAAAAACAGAAAGTATTAAGATGACTTCGAGATCCGGGGAAACTACCATGTTATTTCTTAACACCTGAGCTCTATCCTTTTATGAATAAACTTTATTTTTGGTTCCTCAACTCCTACAACCAAGATATTTCCATCCAGTTAGATTGGTTAGTTTTATCACGAATGAGCACAAGATTCTAGGCTCTGGATTTTCATAATGCAACTAAAAAGTTACTTCCATACCCCAAACTTGAATCTAACATTGTCCTCAATGTTCTAAAGATGAAATTAAAAGCATGAACAAGGATAAACTGTTACCTGATAGACACATTTATGTGTCTAATATATCTCATTTGTGTATATTATTAGTGCTCGATTTTGTACTTATTATGGCCTTTTATGCTTTTGTAGGTGTTTTTGGATAAATAAGGCTTTGCGGCGAAATTGGCTAAAAATGCAGCATTTGGACCTCCGTTGATAACTACCAGAAGCAACCCAGAAGTATGTTGGAGACATCCATAAATACCCCGGAGGAACTCCGAAAAAGTGCGGAAAACATCCCAGAAGAATTGCTAAAGGCACCCCATTTCAAGGCATATGATAAAGGGACTCCCAGTCTGGTTAAGGGGACACCACATTCAAAGTTCAAATAATGGAATTTGGCGGGAAAACTAAAGTTCACGTCTGATAATTTGTTGTTGGATTTCTGGGCAGTTTTGAGGGAGATTAAATCCCTGAAATCAATTGGGCTAGGCCTGTTAAGACTAAACAGACCGTATGCAAGTGATTTTATCGATCAACTTAGGCTGGAATGGCTGGGAGAAGCGATCAAAGTCCAAACAGGATACGTATTGTTCTGTCCAGTTTCAAGGATTTTTATGAAAGATTTTGTGAGAGTTTTACGCTGGATAGTTACGTACTAGGTCCTGTTCAAGTCTTGATAAGATTTTGGTGGAAAGTTTATAGCTAACAGACGCGTACGAATAGCTTTGAGCAGTTTTGATAAACCCAGAAGCCGCGTGAAGAACAGAAAAGGAGAAATATTTTCCGAGACTTTGGAAGAAAGAAAAAAAAAAGATTCTATCGGGATTTCTTTGAGATGTGAAGTATATAAGAGGTGGAGAGAAGTTAGAGAAGGTTTATCAAGAGTTTGGGGAAGGTTTGGGACGTAGAGGAGCGAAGAAGAAGGATTAGCAGCAATTCCCGCCTGCTGCTGCTGCTGCCGCCATTAGAGGACCTTGAAGATCACGAAGAACAGACTGCACAGAGCAGTCTTATTTTCTGCAGCATCAACAACAGCAGCGGAGTGTCGTTCCTTTACTGCAGTTCCCTGGTATCGTTCTTCTCTGGACGCTTATAGAGGGTCGTAGTTTCACTGTTTTATATTTTTCACTCTTTTAATCATATTTTGAGCATCAAGTATGTATTTTGAGAACATGATTATTATGAGTAGCTAAACCCCAATACTGGGATGATGGAGGAAGCTGTTTTTCAGCCATGTGGTTATTTAAATAATTCTTAATTCATTTTTTGCACCGATTTTAATTGATTTATGATTTCAATTAATTACTTGTGATTTTGTTTGATGGAACATGCTTAGTCCTAGGGATTCTTGATGTGCCATGCTTATAACATACAAGTAATATTTTCTGGAATCTAATTTGGCAAAGATAGAGTTAATATTTGTTTTATTTTGAGCTATAATCGCCTAGGATTATTTTCTGAGCCACTTGAATATGAAACACATTGGAATCCTGAGTCCTGGTTCCTCTTGATCTTGTGACATATTTTCTGTATATATCTTTATTTTTAAATCTTTACAAGTCCAAGCAACGAACTCTTATTTACCGCATTAAAACTACTACAACATTACCACTTGAAGAAATTAAAGGAGTTAAGGAAAGATATTACCGTGTTGCATAAGCATGCGTTACTTCCCAAGAAGTGACAAGTTTAAAGTCTTCAACCAGACGTCAAATACTACAAAATGGCTAATTACTTTTCAAATCATATATCAAGAGTCGAAACAATTATGGGTCATCAAAACCAAATAAAAATGACACAATTATGAGACAACTGTACTGGATCAACAAAAGAAACAGACGAAGCACAACCTAATGTAAAATTTCTTGCAAGACAACTGGGTTTATCTGTGGCATCCACTTGGGCTTCGTATGAGTGTCTCGATAAACAGCTTCGGTAATTGATCCACAATACTTGGATTTCCTCCTGGACAGTAACATGAGGATCGGGTTGTGGACTCTTAATAGACTCAAGTAATACCTTAGATGCACAAGTCTCGAGTCCCAAGTTAGAGAATTCAATAATGGATTTGACGATCACAAGATCCATCATTACCCCCAAATTTAGGGTAATCATTACTCTCAGAAAAACCTCTAACTATTGCTTGAATTTCCGGATCTTTAGAGTCTGAAAAGACGCGGGATCTTCCTCTAGATCACTATCCATAAACCTAGGGTTATCATTACTCTCCGACAGACCTGTCATTATTGCTTGAATCTCTGGATCCTTAAAATCTTTAGAATACTCTAGAGCTTCTTTTAGAGATTGAACACTCATATGATCTAAGAGAATGATATCTTCAAATTCATCTAAAAAATCATCAAACTAAGTGTCGTCCCAATTATCCTGCAATAAAATGTTAATTACATTCACTTCTTCTAAATCATCATAAGGTTGTCTAGTAACGTTAAAGACATTCGGTGCAGTGGTCATATTACCAAAGGATATGTTCATAAGTCTGGTTCTACAATTGATGACAATATTAGACGTGGCTAAGAATGTGCGACCTAAATCACCAGTATTCGAGCACTCGGGCCATGAACATGTTGGGTATCTAGAACAACAAAATCCACTGGATAAATGAACCTGTCAACCTCAATCAGAACATCCTCTATGAAGCAAAGAGGTGCTTTAACAGAACTATCAGCTAACTGTAGGGTCATTTTTGAAAAAGCGGGGGTCTAACAACACCACCCAATATTTCGCTTAGCAATCTGTTTGGACTAACTCCGAAACACTTTCTAGAGAATCAACTAGACAGTCAGACTCAATCTAGGTAAAAGTATCTCAAGGAGTTAATATCTCTCTATTGTTTTTATTTACTCAAGCTAATAGAAATCAGCGAGTCCTAATCAAACAAAAGGAATAACTTGGACGGTACCAAAGACCAATGTCCAAGGATCAATCAATATCAATCAACAACCAAAGGTTGGATTTCCAATTGATTGATTCAAACGCACAACCTGTATTATTTCAATTATATAAACAAATATAATACGGAAATAGAAATAACACAGACACCAGAATTTTGTTAACGAGGAAACCGCAAATGCAAAAAAACCTCGGGACCTAGTCCAAATTGAATACACATTGTATTAAGCCGCTACAGACACTAGCCTACTCCAAGCTAACTTCGGACTGGACTATAGTTGAACCCAAATCAGTCTCCCACTGATCCAAGGTACAGTTGTACTCCCTACGCCTCCGATCCCAGCAGGATATTGCGCACTTGATTCACTTAGCTGATCTCACCCACAACTAAGAGTTGCTACGACCCAAAATCGCAGGCTTTAACAATAAAAAAATCTGTCTCACACAGACAAGTCTATCAAAGGATCAATCTGTCTCCCACAAAAAAAACCTAAAAGTTTTTGTTCCGTCTTTTGATAATAATCAAGGTGAACATGAACCAATTGATAATCTGGTCTTATATTCCCGAAGAACAACCTAGATTAATCAATCACCTCACAACAATCTTAATTGTATGGTAGCGAAACAAGATGTCGTGGAATCACAAATGATGAGACGAAGGTGTTTGTGATTACTTTTTACATCTTGCCTATCGGAGAACTCTCACGATCTCAAGCCAATCAATATGATTGTACTGTTACGATAGAAGATGCAAGATCAGATCACACAACTACAATAAAAGTAGTATCGGTCTGGCTTCACAATCCCAATGAAGTCTTTAAGTCGTTAACCTGGTTTTAGAAGAAGAAAACCCAAGGTTAAAGGAGAATCGACTCTAGCACGCAAACTAGTATCACAAGGTGTGGGGATTAGTTTTGCATAATACTAGATGTCTCCTTTATATAGCCTTTCAAATCAGGGTTTTGCCTTAGTTACAAAGCAATCAATATTCATCGTTAGATAAAAACCTGATTTAGATTCAAGCTAATATTTCTCAACCATTAGATCGAAAACTTAGCTTGTCATACACAAATGACTGTACGCTTCTAGGTTTGTTAACCGCACCCAAACATGTACATTGTTGGTTCAACAATAGTCTACCCAAAGAGGTTAACCATATGAGCGTTTCATACCAACCATGTTCTTCTTCACCATAACTAGTTGAATTGACTCAAACGAACTAGTTAAGAGAGTTGTTCAATTGCAAGGAAATCTTATGTAACTACACAAGACACAATTGAAGCAAAGATGATCGGTTCATGAAATTTAATAGCCACGGTTTGCAAATCATTCCTTGGTATTTTAAGATTAAGTTCAGAAATCATCTTTAGATATATAACCTTCTCAAGTTCGCAGACTAGGTTCGCGGACTTAAGACACAGGATAGAGTTTACAAACTCCAGCAGAAATTCTCGGGTTCGAGAACTACGCCGGTTCACGGACTGGGTTCGCGGACTTGGCTCACGCAAGTAGTTTTTCAACTCCAACAGAAATTCTCGGGTTTGAGAATTTCGGCAGTTCGCGGACTGAGTTCGCATACTTGACACTTGCCATACTTCCGGTTCCCTTGATTAACAAAGTTCGAAAACTTCGGTTCAAGGAATCCATTGGTCATGTAATCTAAACTCTCATTCCAATCATTGAAACATTCTTAGAGGAAGTTATATGGTTGTTACACTATTTCTCGTCAAATAAATTTTCAAAGTGATTGAAACATTCATGACTTTCGTCACTAGGTAAAGATAAACTTGGTCGAAGCGAAAAGCTTACCAACACATATTTCGGGATATAGATAGGCGAGGTATACTCGGCTCAAAATACCAAATGTGTATGATCTAGTCTATATATATAACATACAACTTTTGTCTCAAAGAGTAGGAGATATAATAGATAGACTTTTGAGTGACAGATAAGTTCAAGTCTCCACATACCTTTTTGTCGAGAAGTTCCACCGGTTCCTTGAGTATATCTTCTACTTGTATGATGAATCGCCATGAAGTCCTTGAGCTCAACTACACTTACTATCCTAGTCCGAGGCTTAGCTATAAGAGACTAGAAATCAAGACTTATAGTTTTGATCACTAACATTGACAACATGCTTGAGATAGCAACGCATGCGAGTTTGACCGAGCAGTGCTCTAACAAAATGTAAAAGCAAAGAGAGTAAATGCTCGCTTGAAAGGTTGTCCAACATGCATATGATAAGTTATAAACCCAAAAATTGATTCAACTGGCTCCCGCTTACATAATTTTGATTAATACCAATCATCATACCAGTTTGAAAATGACTCCCTTCAAAGCTCTCTACGGATAATCCCTCCCCATCTAGCTTTTCCTAATAAATCTCTTACTTCTGTAGCTGTTGCTGAAGATAATTTACAGCAAAGACATGCAATACTAGATCTTTTGAACGAATTTTTACATAACACACCAGAGAGGATGAAACTATTTGCAGACAAGAAGAGGTTTGACATAAATTTTAAAGTCGATGATTCAGTTTACCTAAATCTCAACCATACATACAATTTTCCTTAGATTTACGAACAAATTTCAAGCTCTCATCTCGTTACTATAGACCTTTTCCTATTATCGAAAAAATTGGTCAAGCTGCTTATAAGTTATATCTTCCTGCCAGATCAAAGATACAACGAGTTTTGCACGTCTCTCGGCTGAAGAAGAAGATATGATTTGCTACAACAACTATCCCTATATTGCCACAAGTTGATAATGATAGAGAAATTGTACGACTGTCACTCACAATACTGGGCACACGACAGGTAACTTGTGGTCATCACTATGTTCCTCAAAAACTGGTTCAACGGTCTCATACGACTCCTGTTGATGCTACTTGGGAAAATGTGGCAAATTTGGAAGCTCACTTTCACTACTTTCATCCATAAGGACAAGGGTGATCTAAAGACGGGGATAATGTCATGGACCTCTTATGGGCAACCCTTATATGAGTTATGGGGTGGAGTAGAGTTTGTTGGGAAATTAATAATATTCGAAAGTTCATTAGTCCCGTGTTTAGTTTTTAATTGACTATTTTAATGGAAAGTGTTGTTATAACCACGTATAGGGTGGTGATGGAAGTTAGAGCAATATTAAGGTTTCTTCACTATTTAAAGATATCTAGTAGTTTTGAAAGAGAGTAGGGTTGCACAAGACCCGTCCACGATACCCAAACCCACCCGTATCCGCTAAGTCCGTGGGTTTTTAATCCATACCCGCCCGTTGTGGGTGCGTGGTTGGTTATGAAAAAAAAAACCCGCTGTCTGTGGGTGCGAGGTTGGTTTAAGCTAATACCCGTCCATACCCGCCCAAAAAACCCGCAGATTATATACCATTAGATAAAACTAATCCTAATCGTCCATTATGAAACCCTAATACTAGTAGATAGGATAACTGATAACCCTCATTCACTTTCTACACTCTTCTCTCTGTTCGGCCTCTCCTCTTCTTCCTCCTCAGTTCTTCTTCTTCACCTACGAACGACAATTACCAGAAATCTTCATCAGAAATCGACAACAACAACTTCGAATCTTCACCAGAAATCGACAACAATCGAAAAATCAACAGATTCAACACTTAATCTTCATCTGTGAACTTCCTAGATATGAATATTTTGGGGGTTTTGGTTTTTTTTCTCACTTAATCAAGGAGAATAGAAGTTACTCTAAATACTTGAATATAAAGCGGGTTTAAACTCGTTTAAACCCATACCTGCCCAACCCGTAGCGGGCGGGTAACAAAACCCGCCCGTTGTTAGTGGGTGCGGGGTTGGTTATGAAGAAAAAACCCGCAGTATGTGGGTGCGAGGCTGGTTTTAGCTTATACCCGCCCATACCCGCCCATGTGCAGCCCTAAAAGAGAGGGACCAATGAATTAAAAAATAAATAAATATAAGTGAAACTCTTTGACTGTGTGGGTTATTGTTGTGTTCAATCATCTATTTACCTTGTCCTTCAATGATTAATCACAACATATACCAGTCATACGTTGGGTTGGTATATCTTAAAGTACAAATAAAAAAAAGTATAAGACAGGCTTCTAAGAGCGTCCACAGTGGTGCGAGTATAACCAAAGACCAAAGACTAAAAAAAAAGACCAAATTTGGGTTTAGTCCGTCATGTGGCGTAGTGGGAAAAGAGTATATTTGGTCGCGCGTTGATAAACATTACGCCTGGGATCAGGCGTTGGTAAAGATAACGCCCGAGTGGGGCGTTGGTAAAGATAACGCGCGAGTGGGGCGTTGGTATAGTATACGCTTCAGAAACAAAAAAAAAATAAATGGGACGGAGGTATAAAGCCCGTCCCATGCAAGTTTCATAAATTGTGAAAGTGGCGCGTTAAGTATATGAACGCCCCATTTCGCGCGTTATCTTTACCAACGCCCCATCGGGCGTACATTATATCAACGCCCCGTTTCAGGCGTACATTATATCAACGCCCCTTGTGTAGCGGACATTATATCAACGCCCGATGAATGGCGGAGATTATATCAACGTCCGATGTGTAGCGGAGATTATATCAACGCCCGACTATATTTGGATTTGGTCTTGATCGCAGATCAAATTTGGTCTGGATTTTACTCTTTGATCAAATTTTGATCGATGGTCCGTCCCACTACGCCAGCCCACTCAACTGGAAATTTGGGTTTACTCGTCCATTGCAGTTGCTCTAAGGCGTCCATGCAATTATGATCAAAAGACTGAGGAAGTACTTCATCAGAAGCATTTATTTATGCGTATATGGAGTAAAAATACAAACTCTGGTTGAATCTAGAAATGACTTATTGAAAGATTCACGGGTCTAAGTTATTATTGACTATCCCAAAAATGTCAAGTGTAATTAACCAATAGATACATTGTATAATTTTATGGGATGATGAACTTGTGTATATGCTAAGCACGAGCGAACCACTAGCTTTTGCTTTTTTTGTGCATCCCAATTGGATTGCCTGAACTGTTTCCAAAAGAAAAAGAATTTTTTTTCCGTATATGGTATTTGGATACTAGAAACAGAAGGGGTTATGTCATAAGCTCGCTTCACAAAAAGTTATTTTTTTACTTTCACAAGTTATTCTGAAATTGTATATCCCAATCCAAACTGAAAATTTGATAAAACAATGGACCGAAAAGTCGAAAATGCTGGAACATTATCGTAGGTGGAGCTGCACAAGACCAGTCCGACTTACCCGAACCCGCCCGTACACGATGAACCCGTGGGTTTTTAAACTGAACCCCCATAGCGGATTGGTAGTTGGTTATGAATATAAAAACCCCATATAAATGGGTTGGTAGTTGGTTATTAGATGAAACCCGTCCAAACCCACCCGAAAACCCCGTAAATATAGTCCAGTGATAGAAACTAATCCCATCCCTTCACTAATTAAAACCGTAGCAGTAGTTCACTATTTCTCTAGTGAGGGAGTTCCATCACCCGATCTGGGAAGGGAAAGAAGATGAATAGCTAGAATTTGACCAATAGATTTGGTGATCTATTTTGTTTTTAAACGTTTTTCAATAACTACTTCTCTGCAGCAAAGAGAGAGAGGTGTTTAAGTGTATTTAGTCGATCTTGTTGCTATAATCTTCCAAGAACTAAGTACTAAAATTCATTTGTGCTGATGATTTTAAAAATCATGATCAATTATAGTACCTGAGTTCTTTGACACCCATTACAACCATCTCTATGCAAATCCTAGTTCAGAAGGCACCAAGATACATCTGCGCGAACCCTAAATGCACAAGATCTTCTTTACAACAACTGAGAATGAGATTGGCGTTTCTTAATACAAAGAACCACATGGTTTCTGTCACATGAACTGGGTTTAAACCCAAAACCGATTGACCCGTAAATTGAACGGGCGGAGTTGGTTATGAAAATAAAAATCCGCTATAGCTGAGTTGGTAGTTGGTGTTAGATGAAACTCGACCCGCCCGACACATGTGCAGCTCTAATCGTAGGCGTATAATACAAAAATAGTTGGGTGGAATATCCTTTTCTTATGTTTTGTTCCTCTGCGAATTGGGGTGAAGCTATTTCAAGGTTTTAGGCGTGGGGTTTATGAGTGGGAGAGACGGAAGGAAAAAAGAGAGAAAACAAGAGAAGAATCATTGTTCGCCTTCAGAAATTTCTCTGTGAATTAGGTGAAGTATTATTTTCTTTAATTGTTCTTTGAAATCTCAAACCTTTCTTTTCCCTAATGGCACCTAATTGGAACTCGACCTATTAGTATATTTTCTCACTGATGGATGCAATTTCATGAGTTCGTAGTTGGTTAATGTTGTGCAGTTATCTTCTCGCTGGATTTTATAACTTCCAGTTTCCAGAAACAGAAAACTGAATACCTAAAAATTTCTTTTTGTATATATATATATATATTTTCTTTTTTCAGTAAACCCTAAATCTCATATTAAAGAGTAGTTAGCTACAGGAAGGAAGAAGTGAAGTGCCTCCTTATCTGCAACAAGGTATGGTCTCCGTCAGTTTTTAATTTCCTTGAAATTGGGTTGTTGGGTTTACTTGAATCTGAATACCAGGGTTTGCTAAATTTTTGTGTTTGATAAGAATCCCAATTAAGATATGATTGAATATGGTTTCTATTGGAAAGCATTTAGGGTTTGTAAAACAGTGTTATGGTATAGGTAGGGTTTTTTAAGTTAATGTTTTAGCAAAAATTAAAAAAGAAATTTGGGTGTTTTTCACTGATGTTTTGTTATATGCACATGGTGTATCTAGATAAGAGAATAGTTTTCATCTTATAAGGGTTCTCGTGGTCATACAGATTCCCTTGCAATCGCCATAAAACTAGGCTATCTTTTGTAGTCTACTCATCTGTCTAAAGGCTGGCTTTCACAGCTAGCTTAGTTTTTTTTTCTTTTGTGTTGTGCATTTGTACTTCTATTTGGTCATTCAATTGCAGTGTTGTAGTTCATAATTGGAATCCAAACTGTTATGCTATCTAATTTTGGTATGATGAAACAAAAGACGATGTTTTACATTTAACTTGATGGATTCAAGGATTGCCCAAAATTCTAATACATTATATGTAATAAATTCAAGATATTGATCATCAACCAACCAACCCCTCATTTGGATTCATACGGGATAATGATAAAGAAAAGGCAAAGTGGAGTTGCTTATTCTCATTGAGAATTGGATGAATAATATCTTTTCATTACTGTTTGTGTCTCTGTTACTTAAGTTAGTGGGTGGCAGGAATATATACTGCTATTTTTTAATCTTTGCATATAAAATTTATATTTGTAAGTGATCATTAGCTCCTCAATGTTGCATGAAGTTAGTCTTCGCTTGTTGTAGTAAATTAGTTGGTATTACTTTCCTGGTAAATTAGATAAAACTGTTATTGAGGTTATCAAATCATGTATTCAACTAAAGTAGTACAATTTAGAAAGTGCAGCAGGCAGATGAGCCATCTAACTACATAGGTTGCTTAAAGTTATATCTATGAAATTTCTGTTAACTGTCCATTTCCCATTTTCCCTAGTTTATAGAGCGAGGAGCAATTTGTGGCTGTTCTTAAAAACGCAGAATTTTCATTTTTCGCATGGGAAGAGCTTCTAATTTGGAATAGACGCCATAGTGGCACTAATAGCGGGTAGTAATTTAAAGTCATTGTTAGAAGAGAATAAGCGGAATTTGATGGCATCAGCACCATTATCATAATATTCTGATCTACTACTTATTTTCTTCTCCGTCTCATTACTAATGTGATAAGTAGTACTGTCGTAGACTTCCAACAACACAATACTGCAGGATGACTACCATTTCTACTTGTTGAGCATAACCTCAGTAGGGGAGATCTTATTTATCGAGCTGATGAACACGATAAGAGTGACATAACTGACATAATGTGGCTCTATCATCACTGCCATTGCTCTTTAGAACTTGGATTGTGGTTCATTTTGTTGTTTTTATTATTTACATGAAGTTACTTTTTTTAAAAACAATGTACACAAAACATATTTTTGAATTGTTCCTGTAAATATTTGAAAACAGAATTGGATAACATTTTTTGAAATCTAAACCAAACAGGCATTTATGGTTTTTAGTTTTTTGTGCAGTAAATTCTAGGGTTCATTTTTATTGTTATAGCAATGGTGGGATTATCATCTGGAGAGAAACATTTCATACAAGGCGGGATTGCTCAAGATCTCCGATCTGATGGGCGTAAAAGATTAACGTATCGTCCCATTTCTATTGAAACTGGAGTCATCCCTCAGGTATAACAAAGTTTGTGCATTTCAACATTTATAAAACAGTTGATGTCTTCGAATTTCATTTTTCTCGAGTGCTGAATATTTATGTTTTTTTGTTGGTTATAGGCAAATGGTTCCGCACGCGTTAGGGTAGGTGCAACTGAAGTTATTGCCAGTGTCAAGGTATGCACATTTGCCGGTCTATCGATGGAGCTTTAATCATGACAATGAATGAAACTATTTTTCAGTTTAGTTGTGGAAGTTTCATATCTGTTTAACTTTATATTAGTAATCTGCTTTGCCAATGCTAATGGGCCACGTTAATTAATTCCAATTGCAGGCAGAACTTAGTAAGCCTAATCCGCTTCAACCTAACAAAGGAAAAGTTTCTATATTTGTTGAGTGTAGCCCTACAGCAGCTCCCATGTTTCAGGTTGGTGGCTTCTTATTTGGTTTCTATCATGTGGTTGATTATATTTTTTCCATCAAAATAAGGAAGATTAACTAATTCATCATATAGAACTAATCTCTGTAGTAAAATAAGTTATACATAGCACATCTTTCCAAATGCTTATTCGTTTTTAAAAAAGTGTTGTGTTTTCACTGATGAGTCATTTTGGATAGATATATAATCTGTCTTTTTAATTCTCCCCTTGGAGAACAGATTACCACCTTTATTTTCTTAGTGTCGATCACATACGTAGTGTTTATAAGTCCGGAAAACATATATTAAGTTTTAAGCTTGGATGAGATTGCTCTAACTCTAACTGCACTTTCCTTTTCTCTAAATTTATTAAGTAATATGTAATTGTTAGTGGTGCCCAACAACGTACTTTGCTATTCGGTATTGTCTGCACGTAGTGAATCATTTATATGCATTTAAACAGGGCAGAGGAGGTGAAGAGTTGTCAGTGGAGCTCTCAGTTGCCCTTCAGAGAAGCTTTTTGGGTGGTAAAAGTGGAGCAGGTATGAGAACACATTGTGGTGAAAACACTAACAGTTAGCTTCTGGGAAATCTTCTTGGAGGAACAGGAAAACTCCTAATAAAATATTCTCATAATCTTTTTATCATATTGGTTTTTGCTCATATGTGGACGCCTCCCAGGAGCTGGAATCAATCTATCATCTCTTATTGTGGTGGAGGGGAAGATATGTTGGGACCTCTATATAGATGGCCTTGTACTTAGTTCAGACGGGAATTTATTGGATGTATTAGGTGCTGCCATCAAGGTAACTATTAGTACCGTTGTGGTAATAACATGAGACGAATCCACTTGCCTTATTTTTCTACTTTCTGTTTCTCCTATTATTCCATAATGTTACATGTAGTTAGTATACACACGATATATAGTCTATCACCTTTGTAATCTAAATCTGATTAAGATCTTTCTATGGTTTTCCTAGGCTGCCTTGAGCGATACAGGCATTCCGAAGGTCAATGTTAATGCTGCCACATCTCCTGAGGAACCAGCAGAGGTTGACATAAGTGACGAAGAATTTTTCAAGTTTGACACTTCAGGAGTGCCCGTCATAGTAACTTTGACAAAGGTGAGTTGGAAGCCATAATAATAGTGCCAATGTTATTGAAATGCAAATACAACAGGATCTTCTTAAATTAATTTCTCTTGTTTTGTTTGTATTGGCAATTTAGGTCGGTAGGCATTACATTGCAGATGCAACCTCGGAAGAGGAATCCCAAATGAGTTCTGCAATTTCCTGTTCCATCAACAAGCATGGGAATATATGTGGCTTGACGAAACGTGGAGGTTCAGGTTTAGATCCAAGTGTGATTCTTGACATGATATCTGTTGGTAAACATGTAAGTGAACAACTAATGATGGAATTGGATTCAAAAATTTCTGCAGCAGAAGCTTGTGAAACCGAATAGTGATTAGTATTTTACAGCAATGTATTGTAATCGTTACATTAAACAGGGATGGAAAGATGATAGCTAGGTTATACTAACTTCTGTAGGTTTCGGTTTGACCATATCTGTATGGAAATGAGCATTTTTTTGAGAAGCTCCCTGATTCAGTTAATGGGATTTTTTTTGATGCATCTCTAGTTGCATTAACTTGAAAAGGGAAGGAGAAATTGAAATGCTTTATATGGAGTTTACCTTTTTACCTATATGTTCTGTACCTTTCCTTTATTTTCATCGTTATTGTAGTTATTCAGGCGATTATGATTCATGAATATGCTGCATGTTGCTACTCTGTGGATGAACGTCGGTGCGCTGATGTTTAAATACTTCTATGTTCAGTTTACATGCATTATTCTTTTCTTTTTTAGCTTCTATCCATAAATTTCACAAATTATTCAGGTTTCTTCAGCTTTTCGTTTGTTTGATCTTTTGATTCTTTTCTGCAAAAGCCAAACTCAAGGTAGACACAAATTTGGTCACATGGCCTGAAGTGGCGGAACAGATCATGAAGACCCATTACCTGATTGTTTCTGACAGGCCAGACTTAGCTGCAAAAGTTTGTGTCCTACATTTGTAGATTATTTGAAGCAAGTGTGAAAGATTTCCGTCTTAGAGCTCTTGAGTTTTAAGCAATTCTGTTTGTTCTGATTGTTAAGGAAAAGGTAGAAAGTGGTCATATCTTTGATCACAGAAGCTATTGCTTTTGCAGGTGTTTTTTGCGTGGCCTAATTGTTTCCATCACTAAAATGGCTTCATGGGAAAATGAAGGTCCTGGGATCTCATTTGGTTTAGTTACTTTTCAACTAATTGGTGCAGGAAGAAAAAAATCATCTTTATCCAATTTCCATCCTTAGGCTGTTCTTACACAAGAAAAAAAAGAAGATCTCACTGTAGTTTATGCATCTAAAATCTTGGTGAATCTATGTAAATTTGGAAGAGTTCGTTTTAACAACTAGCAAAAGCGAGAGCGATGAGTCTGACTGGCATACACTTCCAGCATGTGTCAACACGGGTTTTGGAATGCAAAATGTTCATGCAAAATGTTCAATTAAGCTTCAATTTTCAACTTTCTGCTAGCCGGTAGCTGCCTTGAGCCTGCCACACCTAGCTCCTGGAAAGACATGGTTATAAAGCTGAGAATTATTAATACATGGTGAACTGCGAATGGAAGGGAGTCGATCCTTTTAACTATATCAGGAGTATGGATCCATAAAAGTGTGTGAAGTGTCATCTTCCCTGAGGAAATAAAAAATAGTAAAATGTTGGTCTACTTGCTGGATATATTTTCTTGTTTAGATTCTTCCAACAATGGAAACTACTTTGTTCTTACCTTCTTATTCTGGTTCTCTGTCTTGCTATCATTTTTTTTTTTAAATCTTGTTCTTTTGTCTTTTCGCCTTTTGTTTGTTAGTTTTTCAACTTGGTACCGAACTAGGCCCTTGGAAAGCATCTTGTAGTGTTCAAAACTCCATAGTGCAATTCTGCAAGACGGCCAGATAAAATGCCTTTATAAGTCAACTTTCTCAGTGTATGTTGTGTATTGGATGGCCCACCATTTACTGCTCCAGATAATGGTGGTCATCCAAGGGAGAGTGTGATATAGGTTCGGATCTTGGTGGATGATCCACCATCTAAATTAATCGGAAAAACACCCGACGTAATATCAATTTCACCGGCTTAATATTTGGGGTCAAACTTATCCTGCAACGGTAGTATTAAGCCTATGATAATAACACCTGTCCTATGGGTGTCACAGCTTTGTATTGACACATCGTGTACAACAAGTCTATAAATAGACCCTATGTATATTTGGTTGGTGCGTGCTTGTAAGAAAAACAGAAAACAGAATAACATTTCACTTCCTCATTTCACCATGTATCAGTTAGTGCTTTATGTACATGTGCTCAAGCTAAAGAATATAGCTAGCTACTAGTTAATTGACTTTAGTATATAGCACGTCTAGTTTAGAAGTACTAAAACCCGTACAATTGTATCACTGTATACAATAGCTCCACTAGTAGCTAAAGTACAGACTAGCAAATTACTAACTTGCTGGCCTTGATTCGAAAGAACTTTTAACACGTTATCAGCACGAATCGCTCCCGACGCTCGACGGCCAAGCTACTACTGTTCAACAACTAAAATACAGGGAGTATAGGTAGTTGTTGTTCCTTTGAATACTTTTCTTAAATGGCAAATCTAATGAAACTTGAATTCGCAGGTCTTGACATCTCAGGAAATAATTATATTTCTTGGGCACTTGATGCCGAGTTTCATTTGGAAGCTAAAGGCCTCGGGCATACTATTATGGAAGGAAACAACGCGTCCAACCAGGACCGCGCTACGGCTCTAATTTTCCTTCGCCATCATCTCCATGATGATTTAAAAAGGGAATATTTGACAGTTAAAGATCCATTTACTTTATGGAACTGTCTGAAAAACGGTTTGACCACCTGAAGTTGGTCATACTTCCAAAAGCTCGGAATGATTGGTTGAACTTGCGGCTGCAAGATTTTCGATCAGTGGCAGCTTATAATTCTGCTCTATTTAAAATTACCTCGACATCAAAATTGTGCGGGGAAAATGTCACCGACGAACAAATGTTAGAGAAAACATTTACAACTTTTCATGCCTCGAATGTGCTCCTGCAGCAGCAATATCGAGAGCGTAAATTTACAGAATATTCCGAGCTAATTTCCTGTTTGTTGATTGCAGAGCAGAATAATGAGCTTTTGTTAAGAAACCATGAAGCTCGTCCTGTTGGTTCCGCAGCGGTGCCTGAAGCACACGCTGCTACGCATTTTAGACGAGGAAATAATCATGGTAACAAAGGCAAACATGGAAATGGTAAAGGAAACCAACGTGGGGGCCACAAAAATGAACGAGGAAAGGGTGTCCGTTACCAGCCATACCAACGACCGCTAAAAATTGCGGAACCAAAGGAACCGAAGCAAGAAAAGGGAAAGGGTTCTTCTAGTCAACCTATCGGTGTGGCTTAACTGATCACTGGCAGCGTACCTGTCGTACGCCAGAACATTTTGTTAGGCTCTATCAGGCGTCCCTGAAGCGACCTGCCGAAGACATAGAAACAAATTTAATTAAAGCCAGTGCCCCCAGTACCAGTGATACCCACTTGGATGTATCTGATTATCTCGTCAACCTTGAAAGTGGCGATCCTAGTCAGTTTTCTTTTGATGAGCTGTAGAATTGTTTCTTCCTTATGCCCTGTAGTATATTTCCTTGTGTTTTCTGTATGTTTTTTTTTCTCTTGTTGTAATTTTGGGTGTGTTCTTTTTGGTGATGTATACCACATTTTTTTGGTGTAATATAAGTGGACATTTTGGTAGTATTGTTGTTTAATTTTCTCTCGTCTATTTGTGTTGAAGGATATGGATTCCAGAAGTAATCTATCCAAAATGGACGATGGAGATGTTTGTTTGGTTGACAGTGGAACAACAAACACAATTTTTCGAACCCATAAATATTTTATAACCTTGAAGAGATTTAAAGGTAATCTGGATACCATTTCGGGTTCGAGTAATATGATAGACGGCTCCGGAAGAGCGTGTATCATTCTACCAGGAGGTACAAAATTAATTATTGAAGACGCCTTATATTCTACCAGATCCCAAAGGAATCTGTTGAGTTTTAAAGATATTCGGCGTAATGGTTACCACCTTGAAACAGTGGATGAGCATAATATGGAGTACCTGTATATTACTTCATCTGCCTCGTGCTTCTGTGGAGAGGCTTAAGGCCATCTCTTCTGGGTTATATCTTACGAGAATTCGAATAGTCGAATCTCATATTGTCATTAACCAGAAGTTTAATGACCCTGAATTATTCAAGCTTTGGCATGACCGGCTTGGACACCCAGGTTCTACCATGATGAGTAGAATAATACAAAATGCTCATGGACATCCGTTACAAAACCAGAAGCTTTTGTTAAGTAAGGATGTGAATTGTGTTGCTTGTTCCCTAGGAAAACTGGTTATAAAACCATCCTTAACCAAAGTTATTATTGAGTCACCAACATTCCTACAGAGGATACATGGTGACATTTGTGGGCCTATCCACCCACACTGTGGACCATTTCAATACTTTATGGTATTGATAGACGCATCTGCTAGGTGGTCTCATGTCTGCTTATTATCAACACGTAATGTCGCATTTTCCAGACTGCTTGCCCAAATTATTCGGTTGCGAGCCCATTTTACGGACTTTCCTATTAAGTCCATTCGGCTTGATGGCGCTAGTGAATTTACATCTAAGGCTTTTGATGCTTATTGCCTTTCAGTTGGTATTGATGTCGAGCATTATGTAGCACATGTGCACACTCAGAATGGATTAGCTGAGTCTTTTATAAAGCATCTTCAGTTGGTTGCTCGACCCATGCTTATGAGGACTAAATTACCAGTTTCTGCATGGGGACATGCTATTTTGCACGCAGCGGCTTTAGTCCGACTTCGACCAACTGCTATCCATCAATACTCCCCTCTACAACTTGTCTTGGGGAAGCAACCAGATATTTCGCACTTACGTGTCTTTGGTTGTGCTGTTTATGTGCCTATTGCACCACCACAACGCACTAAATTCGGTCAACAACGTCGCCTTGGTATTTATGTTGGTTTTGATTCACCGTCTATTATAAGGTATTTAGAGCCTTTAACAGGTGATGTCTTTACAGC
>NC_039358.1:139210758-139210967 GCF_003573695.1 Papaver somniferum
CATGTATCAGTTAGTGCTTTATGTACATGTGCTCAAGCTAAAGAATATAGCTAGCTACTAGTTAATTGACTTTAGTATATAGCACGTCTAGTTTAGAAGTACTAAAACCCGTACAATTGTATCACTGTATACAATAGCTCCACTAGTAGCTAAAGTACAGACTAGCAAATTACTAACTTGCTGGCCTTGATTCGAAAGAACTTTTAACA